>NW_021167162.1:0-116236 GCF_004022145.1 Paecilomyces variotii
TATTTTCTTAATTATACTTAAAGGCTAATAATTATTAAATTAGTTTATCTTAATTAAAAGAAATCTCTATTTTTATTTAATTACTTTCTATAGCTTTTTTTTATATAATTATTTAATCTTATTTTACCTTTTTTTTACTCCTTAGGGCTTATTTAATCCTATTATATTAATAGAGTAATAATTTTTTATAATATCCCCAGCTTCTTCTTTAGAGCTTAAATTATCCCTAGGCTATCCCAGCATAATTAACTAAATATTATATTTAATTAAGCTAATATTCTTTTATTCTTCCTTTAGTCTTTATTTAATAATCTCCTTTTATAATATATTCCCTTATATAAAATAAATAACTTCTCTATTCTATCTTTTTAGCTTAAAATAAAGTTTATAATCTTCTCCCTAATAGATAAGCTTTTAATTTAAGAGGCTTTTTAAATCTAAATAATAAGATTAAATATAATCAGGAGCCTAGCAGAAGTTATATAAATTTAGAGGTATTCTAGATCTTCTAATTGGGTTAAATCTTAAAAGTGCCTTAACTTATATATTTAAGCTAATATTAGGTATATTATTATTAGGCCTCCCTATATACTATATACTATATAGTTTTAACTTCTTAAACTCTTTTATTAACTAATTAATCTATAACTATTTTATTAACTTTATTTTAGTATTTTATTATTTAGTCCTATTCTTATTCTTATTTAAATAAGTTTTATTAAGTTTAATAAAAAATTATATTTTATCTTTTTTAATTATTTTCTCCTTTATTAAAGCCGCTATATTTTAATCTTTCTCTAGTTTATTACTGTTAAGATAGTAAAGGGTTTTAATTATTCTTATTTTATCTACTACTTCCTTATAAAAATTAATATATTTAATAATAGACAGAGTATAATAGTCTATATTTAACTCTTAAACTATTTATTACTTAAGCTCCTCTAAAAGTCTTTAAAGATATTAAACTTTTTATAAGTATTAGCTTAATTTATCTAAAATTACCAGCACTTCTAATATAGCTTAATATTCTTAATTATACTTCCTTAAATCCTCAGAGCTATTATATTTTATATTTTTAAACTTTTCTAGCTATTAAATATTATATTTCCTTTAGTGCTTATTATAATAAATATACTCTTATTTAATTGCTTCTGCCAGTTTTAAATAGTTCTTTTTTTTATATTTAGATTAAGTATTTATTTATAATAATACCAATAGGCTATAATAGTCTATAAACTATTTAGTTTTTTTTTTTTTTAAGAATTAATTCGCCTTATATAGCCTCTTAAAAAGCCTTAAATAATAAATAATATTATCTCCTTTAAAATATAATACCCTAAAATTTCTAGATATTAGTATCTGCAGAGCTAATATAACCTAGATTAGCTATATTATTAATAGTCTTATATTTTTAAATACCTAAGCTATTTATATCTTTAGACTTAGTAATATTAAAAAACTAGGAATCTTTCTATTTTAATTAGCGCTAAAAAGATTAATACTTTTCTCTATATTTTTTTAAAAGAATAGTAATAAAGATAATAGTAAAAAATTCTTTTATTTTTTAATAAATAGTTCTTACTTAATAATTTTTTATTCTTTTTAAATTTCTGCTTCTCTTTTATATTTATTAAGCTCTTCCTTATATTTAGCAGTCCTTCCTTTCTCTTATTATTAATATATATTTTTACCTTATATTATATTTACTATCTTTACTAATCTAAAAGATATATTTATTTTTTTTTATTTATAATAGTAATCTTCTTCAGCTATTTTATTTATCTTTTTACTACTTTTTACTCTTTTTTTTAACTTTAGCCTTAACCTTAGCTTTTAATTCTCTTTTCTCCTTTATTTCTACTTAATATTTTAATATCTCCCTATATTTAGCTCTATTTTATTATAGAAAAATATATTAAGACTTAATATAAAGTCTTTAAGCAAGTAAGTATTAAGAAAAAAAAGAAAGATATTTAGCTTTGGAGCTTAGAGTAAAGCTAAAAGAAAAGCTTTAATTATAGACTAATATAGTAAACTAATAATAATCTAATACTAAACTAATATTGAACAATAATAAAAAGAAAAAGCTAATTATTTTATTCTAAATAACTAAAAGATATTATCTCCTTTCTTCTGCTTTATTTATAGACTTTTTAAAGACTTTAAATAAAAGCATATAACCTCTTAACTAATTACATTCTTTATACTAATCCTCCCCACTATAATAAAACCTTTAAAATCCTTTACTAATAAAATTGCTTTCTACTTAAATATTAAATAGAGCGCCTATTTAAATAATTAGCTTATAGGGCTTTACTAGGCTGCTTATTACCTATACCCTAAGACTTATTATAAGAGCTATAAAGAATAAAATAAGGCTATTTATTAAGTAATCTAGCAGTATACCGGCAAATAAACAGTGCTTAATTTTTATTGCTTTAAGGGGTAAACTAAAGCTTTTTATAATAGAGTAATCTGCTAGCAGTAATCTAATATAAAAGCCTTTTAGAGAATAATAATATAGCCTTTATCCTACTGCTTTTATAACCTACTAACCTATATATTTTATTAGATTAGGGTAATACTAAATCTTATAAACTTCGCTATATAACTGCTTAAAACTATTACTAATTCTATTACCTCTAAATATTCCTTTTTAACTATAAACCTTCAGTATATAAAGATCTATAATAGGCTTAAACCTAAGCATATAGATAAGCTTATCTATATCTATATAAACTCGCGTGTATTATAGGAGATAAATAGAGGCGCAGAATGCCTTAATAAAAGGGATATTAAAGCCGAACTATTAGATTTAAAAGATAAAGAAATAGAGAAGGCCTATCTTATATAGGAATTCTTAGGCAAAGCCGCTAAAGAACCCCTATCAGCTATAAAATTATTTATAGCTAAATAGTTAGTACTAGGATCTAGGAGATTTAATACCTTCGCTAGCTATAAAATACAATATTATTTGGAGTTAAATAGCTTCTAATTTAGATTATTTTAATTTTTTACTGCTTATTAATTAGGGGGTAAAAATATCGGGTGGGTCGGGATTACCATACTAATTTATTAGTATATTTCAAAATTTCAGATATTTTATCTCGTGAAATTCGGACCCCCAAATTTTATGAAATTTCTGAAACTTTGAAATTCAAATGCCATCCCTATTATACAGGCCATTGCAGCGAAAAGCCCACCCGCAGGGGGGGCACCTTGCTAGAGGGTCTGAGCTTGCTGAGATAAGGTACATGCTGGTATAAGAATTTGAACATGACAGTGCTTAAGCCGCTTAGCCGATTCGAGCATAGATCGTCACGCTTGTCCCCGGCCACGCGGCGCCTTAGACCGTTAATGAAATAGTACAGTGCACACATTCCCCCAGCCAGTAGATACGGAGTACGGAGTAGTTATAATAATTAAGCGCGATATTAATGTCGATTAGTTTACCTCTGGTCCCTGGACCATGGAGTTTGAAACCATGCTCTATCAAGACTAGAGTGACAAGTTCCCCTTTTGCCCCCCTCCTTGATGCTAACACCATCAACGTTATATTACCTTCTTGGCATGCTATTATTCCTTTCTTTGAACTTTCTTACAGTATATACAGGAATACACTGTGGATATAAACAACCGGTATGCCTAGCAAAGGAATCACGGTTTACAGCTATATATCCGTCGAGGGATATGTGGTTGAGTTCACGGCGCCAAAACAACATGTTCAAAGAACACCTGCAGATAACTTTACAGCAGAAAATCTCGAGGTTGAATCGTCCAATATTCCTGGACTGGAAAACTTTGTGGGACGGTTCAAGTGGGAGGTTTTCTATCATGCCAGGGACGCCGATGCCCCCGTCCTTATCGGGAGCTCATACTGCGACATCAACAGTCTCACTGGAAAAGTGGAAGGAGGCACGATGACCGCGACCGCCGCCTGCAAGGCTATCGTAACAAACAATGCCATTATTACATATGGATTTTATAGTGCAGGCCATGGAGAATTCGGATTGACCAATCGCGACCAATGCTATGTAACCATTTGTCCGGCTTCCAACAGGGCCTGGATGGGAGCAGTTGCGCCACCAGGGTCTATCGAGGCGCAGAAACCATTCTCGCGGTTTGTGCTTGCAGCTCCACATGACAATGGCATGAATAGTATGCAGTCCTGTGATATTATCTTCAAGCACTTAGATCACGACATGGTGCACGAATTGCGCGAAATCACACCGTCTCTACAACACTTTGATCACCTGCCAGACCATCTTCTCCTAGCTAAATTGCCAGACATAGTCTATGGAGTGTCTATTACGCAGAAGAAAGAGATTTCGATTATGCTGGCCCTAGGGGCACGTTATTTCGAATTCCGTCCAGCCAAGTTGTTGCCGATGTTCCAGAAGCTCTCGGTCCTACCAGATAAATTCTATTTTCAGCATGCGTGCATACCCGGGTTGGCATTCGACGAGTTTCTTGACCAGCTGGTTACTTTTCTAGATGAACACCCTACCGAGATAGCGGTCATCCATATTAGGTCGGATAACCTACTCAAGGAGTGCCAGAAGCCCACGGAGGACGAGATTGCAGCCGCGCTCACCAACGCTTGCGCACAGGCACGCAACGAACGACTGACCTGGGGAGATAGCGAATGTTTCCGACAGCCAATTGATATATTACGCCATGATGGGAGACGCCTGATTTGCGTGATCGAAGCCGAAAAATACGACAGCTGGACAGCTGAAGCCTACGCGACACTTCATGCAGATTCGATCCTTAAGCGCTTCGAAGAGATGACCACTGAGGGACAGGAGAGCACAGATCTGACTATCCTGCAGTGTCAGGCTACGTCGCAATCAATCAAGGAAGTGTTTGTGCATAGTGTGCTAGCGGCACACGCCGCGACCTCATGCCTTGCGTCCACCAAGGCGGCAATAGACATGCACACACTTCCTTGGATTCGTCAGAACGCACTTGATAGATTAAAGGCGGACAAGAACATCGTCATTATGAATGACTTCATTGATGGCGCGACTTGCGATACGGCTATATTGCTGTCGAGGGAAAGACTGCTAGCCTAAGTTATTGATTCATTGGAGGTCCCTAACCCGATTCCTTTTGTCTTTTCTATCAGAGCACTATCTTATTCTTGTATCAGCCACGGCGATGCAAGTAGCTCGCTGACCCACTGTGATGTTCCAGCCACCGAGCTTTTAGGTGTATTTTTACAATTAGTCAAAGTAAGCAGATGCAGAGAAGGTCATATTCAAACTTATTAAAACCTGTTCAGATCATCCTCTGCGTGACGACGACTCCAGCTTTACACTAAAACTACTATCTACTAGCAGCATATCACAAAAGATGGAGCAAAAGTTTCACCTCTAGACAAGGAAAAATTCGCCCAGCCCATTTCTCGAAAAGATCCAATGCTAACAAAAATCATACTGTAGGGACCTCAAATAGATATGTCAGTCGCAACGAGATAGGTAAGATTATCCTTGTGATTTGCATTATTCTATCCATGGTCCTAAACAAGTATCACACAATATTCGAGTACTGGACTTCGGTTATCGAATGATTGGATGAAACGTTGGCAAAAGTGGATTCTGCTCGCACTCCAGACAATTGGCGGGTAAACGTCCGTGGCAGTCATAGCCGCAAAAGCATAAAGCGGAGAATTCCCTTCGGTGGTGTGACAATAACTAGATATCCGCTGATGTATCACTACATATTGGGTAATGTCGACTGTTTTGGTTTTGATGCGACCCGGATGATGATGAAAGACTTTTTGGAGCCACAGGGTCCGTAACCTCGCTTCCTGTCATTGGAATGAGCAATGCTGGAATAGAATGGTTTCTCTATTTCTTTACCGCATACTTCTATATATATGTACATGTTCTCAGGCCCCAGGCCCCTGACGTCTTAAAACCATTAAGGTTTCGAGTGATTTTAACCGACTCCGTAAATTGATATGCAGACCATTTCCGGGACTTACGCAGTAGAAGTGCCCTGTATAAGATGCAAGGAAATTTCGAGCTGCGCAGCCTTCCCCACTCACCAACATCCTGCTTAGGATGGTTGCGCGCAGGTAAAAACGCCCCTGACTGTGCCGTTTCTATACTTTAGGATCTGCAAGAGATGGTTGTTAGCCAATGAGTCGTCGAAGGGCAGCTCACAAAATAAAGGGAACTTACAATATCATCAACGCTGGAGTAAGTACCGCCTACCAACGTAACCAGGCCGATAATAAAACATATACCGTTCAAGAACGAAAGCGCCAAGTTCTTCTTCGAAGAATACCACTTGCCCTGGCAGATGAGCATGAACCACATCAATGCGGGGAAGTAGAACGAGAAGCCGGAAATGAAAAGTGCTGACGAGATAGACAGCAGATCCGAGAAAAATGGAATGACCTCGGCAATCACCCATGCGATAACGGTGATGATGGCAATCAGGACGGTCCACGTAATCCATCCCATCTTGGTGTTGATGAATTGAATGGGAGAATCCTTGTAGACGCGACCATGGATCAGGCGACCCAAGACGGTCCCGTTGATAGAGCCACTGATGAAAATGACGGGAAGGGCGATACCGAAGGCGACTTTGCTCAGGAGATGGCCTGCTGACAGCAGTGCTGGACTCTTGACATCCTGGCCGACAAAAGCATAGACCAGGGCGCCAGTCACGGTGTAGATAATGATCTCTGTGATTCCAAGAGCCCAAATGGACTTGGTAAAGTCCTTGGGGGTGTGCATTTCGTCCATGAAGGAAAACTGGCACATGGCGAAGCTGTAGGCGAAGATAATGTTGGAGATGGCAATGAATGCCTCGGAGAAAGAGACATCTCCTTCTGGGAATGCAGTCCAGTGAACCGCTGAGAGACCACCCGGTTGATTGGTACTCTCAACGCCGGTGCCAATGATGGTGATGCCAATGGCAACGATAATAGAAGCAAAATCGATATAGCCCAGAATGGCCACCTCCGCGAAACTAGGAGGCAAGGCTAGGAGGAACAGAATCACGGCCGATACGACACCCCAAACAACTGAGCAGACACCGCTGCTGGTGATGTTCATCCAAGCAATCGTGCCGGTAAGACAGTGCGATCCGACGAGGAAAACCAGTTGCAACGCGAGCATCCCATAGATCAGCTCATAGCCAATGCGACCGAACATCAGTCTTCCGGCATCAGGGTAATGATGCACTTCAGGGAACTTCAGCTTCACCTGGCCGACAACGTAACTGGTGTAGATAGCGACCAGACCGAGACCGACCGAGCAGATCACACCTGGGACCATGCCAAGGGTCGCAAATGACGAGGGAATTGACAAACTGCCCAGAGCAATAGCCTCGACAATCAAGACCACAGTGAGACGCTTCCAGCCCAGTCTGTTGAATTTACTGTGGCCGCGTTCCACGAGGTCTCTCTCCGGCCCGGTGATCTCCCCCAGCTCTTGGTCGTATACGGGAGGAGCGACCGACTGGTCGTCCTTCTTTTCCATTTGATTTTGCATCATTGACTTGTCCGCCTCGAAGTCCACTGAACGGTGGATGGACGCAGTCATACCGGAGGAGAGTAGGAGAGGCGTCGTGTGAGGAGAAGGGAGGAGAAAGAGAGGGAACGGTGGGAAAATTTCCACTGCAGCAGAGGCCGATTAAGATTGTTGTACCCCGGGATCGAGAGGGCCGAAACCTACTCCTCTAGGCAAGGCGCACCCTGGTAAAGATGACGGGCGACCCCATACTTAGCGCTTAGTAGTTAGTCCTACTACTTCCAAAAACTCCACAGTCGTAGCGATGTTGCACCGGATTAGATAACAAGTCTCACGCAGTGGCAATATATATTACTCACACAGCCCTAGGGCTGTCCCTTCGCATGGCCCTTGCGCCGAGAACACGGGGTAGGACAGCAGATGATCTGTTAGGTATACAATTCCAGATGCCTCGTTCGGAAGCGGACTGTCAGATTAAACTTAAGGTCTGCATACTCGATAGACGTGAATCTGAATTCTAAAATTATCTAGCTTTCATTCCGATTCGACCACCGGATTAGGCGCAGTCGAGCTGAGATCTCTCGCTGGAATTTGCCTTGATTCTTTGACGGGGGATTTTGACGCCAAGAAGTCGAGCATTTCTTCTCCGCAGCGAATGGCCGCCCGCTGATCCATCACGTAAGCAGCGGAAATCCTCCGAGGACGGACCTCAAAACTCGCCGCGAGCGAGTCTCGTGATTCATCCGCCCTCCGCATTCGGCCTCGGCTGGTCCGCTCCAGATTAACAATCACAATCATAATAATAGTCAACATTCCTGCGTGGGATTCAAGCTTTTTGGGTCTCGTTTGACGCGCAGAAGAACATGCACGAGACCACCTGTCATGTTGACTTCCGTTTGCGTCACGGTTCCTTGTACTGTACTGTACTGTACTGTACTGTACTGTACTTAGTCTGGCACATGAAAATAATATGAGGTCAAATCCTCCCGGCTCTAGTTTCAAGCAAGCAACTGGCACTTGGCCCGATGCTGCTACGTGACTGTCTTCTTCCATCCCGTTTGCAGCTCTCGAAGCATGGCATCTCACAGGAGTCCGCCAGTCACTGTGAAGCGGTAGAAAGTACCCGATCATTATTATTTATACGCTCAACGAATTATGAAGTATATTAACCTGGAGTACATAATGGCGAGCAGTAACTTGTTGTGTTAACAGCTTATTAAACATGCAATGGATAACTAGTTAAATAATGTCCAATTATCAAAGAAAATACAAATTATGGATACCGTACACTGATACTCCCACGTGAAGTATAGTGATACTATCTGTCCTGTCCGCGTTCCGAAACTCAATTGTAAGTCGGTTGCCAGTATCGTCGACATTGTTTAACTGCAGCCAAGAGCAACAGTTCCTCCCTGAACAAGTACCATATTCATTAGTTACCGGATCCACTCGCCGTCCTTCTCCGCAGAACTTACGAGTAAAAAGGCTTCCGTGCAGCACTTGGGAGCAGTCGAGCATGAGTCATCGTATACCTTGCCTGCGAGTAGAAATGGTCAGTATAGCCACAATAGTGAGATGTATAATCAATAAGTACACAATCACTTACATTCCAACCCAATTGAGCCAACAATAGCAGTGGCATTGACTCCCAATGTCTGCAGGATCGGGTCGACCGTCGGGTCCAACGGAGTCTTCAGTTCAGGACAGCAGAGAAGAGGGTTGGGGCAAGAATCCCTGGTTTGCACAGACGACGCGGCAGAGGTTGCAGCGATCGCGCTGAGGAGAGAGACAATGGGCATAAGGCGGAACTGCATCTTGAAGGATACTCTTTCGGTAAACAAGAATGCTGTGAAGGCGTATGGTATAAAGAGATATCTTTCTTGAGTCTCTTGTGGTCTCTGATGAATGGTCTGAGAGATCGGGAGAATGATGGAATGGAGATGCCTTTTATATCTCTCTTCTACCGTCTAATCTCTGAGGAGACTCCGTGATTCCATGGACTCTACCAGTAGATCCAAATCATAACTCAAGATAGACTTCAAAGGCCGTAGTAGATCTTTCTTGGGACAAGAACTGTCTAGTTATTCCCTAAACACAAAACTTGATGTATAAGAAGTATACGGAGGTTCAGCTACTTGGCGTATCCACAGTTTGTTCAGGAACCGGGAAGAAACGGTCGACATGTGCCTGGCACAATTCACAGTCATCCAAACATATGCAAGAAGGTTATCAGCAGGACCCGAAAAGGCAATATAAGGTCTTGTCCACATTGCTGCTTTAGATGATCTGCAATAGATACTGAAGGCTTGGCAGGTCCCGACGGTGCTGGGGCTATTGCCGATCATCGTGGTTCGCGACCCTGCAGAATGGAGACGAACCATAGCTTTCAAGAAGAACTAAGATGAACTATTTTCTGCTTCTCCACATTGTCAGATAAGGC
Source organism: Paecilomyces variotii (assembly GCF_004022145.1). Classification (NCBI taxonomy): domain Eukaryota; kingdom Fungi; phylum Ascomycota; class Eurotiomycetes; order Eurotiales; family Thermoascaceae; genus Paecilomyces; species Paecilomyces variotii. The sequence continues at coordinate 9,928 of NW_021167162.1, forward strand.
TGTGGCGGTACCCTACAGAATCGATGGTAGTGTACACCCATGAGAGTATACCGTTACTAACTCGTCCTTTATCTGTGGAGAAACTACCCGTGGGCCCGGACAAAAGGCCAAGAAGTCGAATGGGGGAATCACAAGAAACAAACAGAGACACTCCTGAGGATCTATTCCTATCTGCAGTCTTGCAATAAGTCTAATGACATAGCTCATAGTCAATCACATCATAAATCAGATCAGGGAGGAGATAAACTGGGTAGCTATCTTCTCTATCTTCTTGACCGAGATCGAATATAGACACGGGTCTTAAAGTACCTAGTCTTTTGACATTTAGAGCTCATAATCAGTTATTTACAGATGGAAGCACTTTCATATACAGGAACACAAGTATGGGACCTGGGAAAGGTTCGTTAGAAGTCCAGAAGGGACATTATATGGATTACATCATCTCTTCTAGGACATCACCGTACAGCATTTCTCAGGATCAAGACGTATAAAAAGGATGCAAGATCGCAAAGCCTTACTTTGAGTGCAGGTTTCTTATATATAAAAAAGGCTCTATACACAGAACATGGAAATGATAATTAAAGGCGTATAATCCCTCTTCACACACGCTGTGTCGTTTATGTCTGGTTTTCCATGCCCTGCGGGCGAAACTGCCGGGTTCGGTCATCGCCGACGTTCGGGAGCATTGCTAGACCTAGCGACGGAATCACCGGACTTGTTGTATCAGAGCCGAGGTATTATTTCCAAGTCTCAATTCATAGAGCTCATAAGAGGTTGCCTAGATATGGCTTGCCAATTAGCAAAGGATTATCCAGCCTCGCTATCTCAGAGATACATACATCTCCCCCTCGTTGGTCTTAGCGTCATATATTCCAGCGTCCCTACGCCCTTACTGGAGAGAGCAGATACAACTGTCCCTGTGTATACCAACAAATATTTGTTATCGTCACTGATATCTGGACTGAGGCTGGGATTATTTCACGCAGTCAAATTCTGGTATCCTTTTACTCCTCGCTGATTGCTTGTCCCAGCCAACCGAGACATAGCTGCAAGCTAGTATACCGACTGTGTGCCACCCTTACCCTCAATTGTAACACTCGAAAGACATGCTAAGCATATCTCAACCCGGGCCTTCCGCAGATGTGACGCCCACCATAACGCACCATAACCCGGAAATAAAGGCATCCGGTCCGAGGGAAGATGTGTTCTCTGCAATTTCTCTTCCAAGGCTATCAATTGCTGCTGTACAAAGACATATCCTTCTTGCCCAGTGTCACACGGGTGGCTTCGCCTTTTGTGTACAGATATGATGCATTTGACAATATACGGTATTCTTTCGAAGTTGTGCGCAGACGACAATGGCACTGTCTCATCAGTAATAAAACACAATGCCCATAGAGTGCGTACCATCAGTTAGGGTATTCTTTTCTGCCCGTGTTTCAAAAATAGACTTAAATAGAATGAATAACCGCAAGTCGATAGTTTTCAGGCAATTGCACAGGCCGGTTTAGTGTGAAAGTCAGAATCTCCGAGAATGATACGAGGTCCACCCTTACGTTAATGCATCCATGGTTGTCAAAACTATGTTCTAAAGTACAGTGAACCAAGGAAATCTGCTTCAAAATAATCACTCTGCTTTCTTCCACTACCGCATATATCACTCGCTGTTATCTCACAGTCAGGTAAATTGGAAAGCAATCCAGCCATCCCTGACGTTTCCAGAACTCCGCAAAGAGTTTGAATTCTCAGCAGCCCCTGTATATGCTATCGAGGGCAGGAATATCTCCTAAGTAGACACTACAATAGCCTTTAGCGGCTTGCCTCATACGAAGAGAAGAAATGACATCCAATATCTACCTCAAAGTTAGGCAGCGAAGCGATCGCTGCAATTATGACGTCGCCCATTTTCGGATCCGGGTAATGATCCCACAGTGCCGTATTAAGAAGACTTGGAGTTCTGTCTCAAGACTGGAAAACCTCTGTACTCAACCACCGATGGGAGAGTATCTCGCAGCGGCGGAAGAGACAAACAATAAGGCATGGAAGAGCATTGTGCTAGTTATGACTGCTGGTAGCCAATAGAGGCGTAGGAGGGACGGCTCCTGAACATCAGGAGATAATGAGACATAGCCTTCCTCGACATATACCACATCTATCCGAAAACTAATGTTAGATATAGTGGCACGGGGGAGATGGACAGGTGAACCACGTTGAGTAATGTATGAGTGAATATAAGGCCGCAACATTACAATCTAGTGACCTATCCGAAACTTCGAGTTGATTTATCTCCATCTTAATTGTCCGGCTAGCTGATCTATACACCAGACGCCTTTTGATGTAGGTATCGATGTATATACCTGCACGGCGCTCTATGCTTTGCGTGGATGGTGATCTCTTTTCATCACATGCAACCGGATTACACGAGTGCCGTTCAGAGAGCCCTAATTTCCAGTACCATTGATGGCGACGAATTGAAAAATGTGATATTTGGATGCCATGTCACTGTAAAGATAGTGAATATAGCAGAAAAGGTGTCTGGCGGAGTTAATTTACGGGGTCGGGAAACCATCAAGCATATGCGTCTTCCTGAGTATTTCTGTAGAATAATTCCAGTAGATAATTATAGCATCTGTAGAGTTAGGTGCATTTTCTATTCTAGCTATCTGAGAGTCAAAGATAATTTACTGGGTCTGCTATTGCGGACGAAAGAAAAGAAAATAAGTATCTTCTTGATCACTAACAAGATGATTGGAATAATATAATGCAGGTCTTTGAGGAAATCTGAAGACAGGAGTATTCTTAAATTATTGTGATTGGCAAACTAAGATATACCAGTCACGCGCGTCTGTATAAAGGGGGATCGCGGTTAACTATCAAGAGGTCAGGCGATGCAGCTGCTGTTGCAATACGCATATGCAAAATCTGAGTATTTGTCGGCGTATAAAGCAAACGCCAGGTGATCTGTCAATCATCCGTTTGTGGCAGATTCTTTGAATCCTGATTATGCTGGATTACTACTAGATTACTACTAGATTACTAGATTACTAGGATCTAGATTCTTTGTATGCTAGAGATAAATATGGGATCAAATCCGCCCTAGACCTAGAGTCAAGCAAGCAATTCAGATTCTGCTTCCGTGCTCTTTACGATTCGACAGTATTCCTATATATTTATTTGTCCTACTTGTCTTGTAGTTATATGATTGTTGCGTTTTGTGGATATTATCAGTTTAGGTCAATGCTATACTGACTCTATTTATATATAATTTCAGAACTCCTAGGCTCTTAGTAGCAGGTCTCTGCTCACCCGACCAGCTAGTTTCGTTATCTAGATTAATATAGCTTTCTCTGGCCAGATGACTACATTGAAGATAATAACTGCCTCTCTTTGCGCAACACAATTGGTGAAGTGATGTGATGTAGTTTATCAACAGGCGGCGCTTTTACCAAGTAACGAAACGATTGCCGACCTGCGACATGAGCTAGTGCCCCTGGCGATTCCAAAGACCGCGGAAGACCGGTACGGCCTCATTGTTGGCTATTTTCTTCGGGCGGGCATTCACCCATATTCCAGGAAAGGCGCGTACACGCATTAAGTATTCATTTTGGTATTTAAAATTGCATTCGTTTTGACAAAAAGGAGTCACTTTGCCGGCATGGTCTCCGATTCGCGACTATCGCAGCAGGGTCAAGACCGACAAGCGAAAACTACGAATCCGATTCTCCAGGATGTGGCTGCGATGGGAAGATTTGTCGCTGATAGTTTCCGCCATCCCCTGGAGACCGCTAGCAGCGTTGGACCTACACTTAGTGAGCTTACGCTTGGCTTCGTTGGCGAATCCTTCGTGCCGGAGAGGGACATTCGCGACCTTACGGGCCAGGTGGTGTTTGTCACCGGCGGTGGGTGCCTCAATAATATGCTATTACATGCGAGCAGGGATCGAACCTTCATTTGAATTCAGCGGCTAACCTCCAGTCGCATAGGTAATGCCGGTCTGGGTAAGGAAACGATCTTGCAATTAGCGCGCCATCGTCCAGCTTGCATCTACCTGGGTGCGCGGAACGAGGACAAGGCCCGCGATGCTATCGCCGACATCCAAGCGCAGCTGTCAAGCCCTGTCGAGATCAAATACGTCCCACTGGACCTTGCTTCATTCAAATCCATCCATGCTGCTGCGGAAAGATTCACCGCAGAATGCCATCGCCTGGACCTCCTCATCTTGAACGCCGGGATAATGGCGCATGATGCTGTCACCACGGAAGACGGCTTTGAGATTCAATTCGGAACGAACCATGTTGGACATTTCCTCCTCACCCAGCTTCTCTTGCCAACTTTGCTACGGACCGTAAAGGATGTAGGCCCTGCAGCCGATGTCAGGGTAATTACCTTGAGTTCCGTAGCCCACAAGGCCGCACCGGGGTTTGATGTTATGACCTCGACACCTGCGCTCCTGGGTAGCAACACTTGGCTTCGTTACGGTGCCTCCAAGGCCGCTAACATCCTCTTCGCGGCAGAGCTCGCGAGACGATATCCCGAGATTACATCTGTCTCCGTGCATCCCGGAGCCGTTGCGAGCAACTTGTACGAGACAGCCAAGGCTTCAAATTCCGTGCAGCACTATGCCATTGCCACCTTTAGCGGCCTCGCCATGCGCAGCGTCCGTACGGGAGCCTTTAACCAGCTGTGGGCGGCGGGCGTTTCGCGGGAGTCGTTGATCAATGGTGCGTACTATACCCCAGTGGGAATCGTCCAGAAACACAACCGCTATGCGACCGATGCGGAGCTGGGGAAGAGGTTGTGGGCGTGGACAGATGAGGCGATTGGGAAGGCGTCCAAGTCGTAGTGCATTAATTGCATATATACCGTTGGATATTTCGACATCATATGTATATACAGGAGGGCCTTTTCCCTTGGTCTCTCATGTATTGTAGTCTGGGAGCAGTATCGCAGATGTGGATGTATGTACATACTACTAGTTAGTCATTGCCCTACCCAGCCATGCAATCACATTTATGTATGTACCTGTGGATTAGTTACTACATATACCATTTGTTTCTGATTTTCTTGTCCTTGGATAATACGGTAGAAACCTCCACGGTGTGGAAATAGAGTCAAAGTCAGACAATAATAATGAGAGAGAGTAGTTATAGAAACCGCTGCAGAAATTGCTACATTAATATTTAATATTCCATAGTCTCTCGCGTGCCGCATTCCAAGTCCAGACCCGTTGTTAGGGTTTAGCCGAGCAGAAGCTCTCCCGACATCTTCTTCCACCACGAACTGCGCACAACAACACTCGAATAAACCATCCTGATGTCTCTGATGCATCCCCATGCCTTGTAATATCGTAGTCCTGTTAGACATAACCCGTAGACGTGGCCCTCATGGCTGTCCGTAAGAAACGTGGACTGTGAACCAGGCGAACCGTTCATTTTGCACTCCACACAAACTGGTGCTTGGGCCCGACGGCGAGCTAAGTAATTCGGAACCCCAAGATGTTGCTCGTCTCCCTCCACTGCGTCTTCTGCTCGATCCAACCTCTCTAGAGACGAACCATTATCACCCCTCTACGAAGACCTTTCCTTGTGAGTGCCCTCGACCTCGACCCTCTTTGTCTTGCGCGGTGAGCGAAGATCAATCGTCTCCAAGCCCCAACCCCGCTGCGACCTACAATAACTCTACTTCGTTACCGAGCTTAGCTAACCAGACGCCTTTTCGCTAACAAGACCCGGTCACTGAAATCGTCGGCGGGCGACATAATTCCACACGCGCGAAACTCATACAGAATCGAGTGTCCCCGAGAACAAAATCTCATAATGGATCAGGCAAAGCTGGCTAGACTCCAGGCGAGCGTGCGGATTGGTACGTGTGTTCTGTTGGTTGGATTGTGTGCGGCATGATTTCGCAATCTCGAACTGGGCTGTTAGGCTTCGTGCGGAGGAAGCAGTAGCTGCTGGGAAGCTTAGCCTAGCCCCCTTTTCTGGTTGTCGAATATCTTTCGCCTTGTTCTATCTGCCTTATGAGTTTGCCGATGCAACGATGGGATTGCTAACATGTGCTCTGCAATCTAGGGTGCGTTATACTCTTTGACCTTACCCTTTGAGAAGATTAAAGGGATCCCCTTTCGCCCTTCATCTCTATCCCAAGGCCTTTACTGTCCTGGAGCACAATTCAATTCATTCCAATATTCCAGTGTGCGAGGCTTGATCGCATCCCCGTTTCTATCAGCTCCAATGCACGATTTACATCTCGACTGAATAAAGTTATACACGGGTTTGGCTGACATTGGATATTTCCACGTTACAGAGGCAAGGGTACCCCCCGCCGCAAGACCAAGAGAGTCCACAAGTCGTCCGGCGCCGACGACAAGAAGCTCCAGACCACCCTGAAGAAGATGAACGTTCAGCCCATCCAGGCTATCGAGGAGGTTAACATGTTCAAGGAGGACGGCAACGTCATCCACTTCTCTGCTCCTAGAGGTGAGTCCGGATAGTCGGTCTTCTGCGCGACCTATGTCGATGGAGAGAGTACACTTCTTCAACAACCGCGAATTGTCTGCTAATCATCCATGACACTCTTCAGTCCACGCTTCCGTCCCCTCCAACACATTCGCCCTCTACGGTAACGGTGAGGAGAAGGAACTGACCGAGCTCGTCCCCGGTATCCTCAACCAGCTCGGCCCCGACAGCCTCGCATCCCTCCGCAAGCTCGCTGAGAGCTACCAGAACCTCCAGAAGAAGGAGGGTGCTGAGAAGAAGGAGGACGATGATGAGGATGACATCCCCGACCTGGTCGAGGGTGAGAACTTCGAGAGCAAGGTTGAGTAAACGGGTTCAGAGCTGTGCTGTGTGGGGGAAAAGAGGGGCAGGCGCAAAAGATGGAATTGAAAGGAATTGATCAATCATTACGAAATAATAAGAATGCTTGTGACGTTGATTGTATCCGACTGGGCCTGCAGGTCCTTCCACTGGTCATCTACCCTGTGTCCCTCCAAGACTGTGCGATATCTGAGCTATCCATCTATATCAAACATATCTTCTGGCCCATCTTCATGGGTCAGACTACGCCGACGTTGCAATATTGGTCACTTGTTAGTATTGGCTATCATTGCTGGCCAAATCTGTTTCAAGTTGCGAAATCCTATCAGCATGACCAGTGACTATGATCCTTGCCTAGGAGGATATGGTTGTAACATGAAGGTGGACCTATGACTGATCTCTCATACTAATTTGAGGGTAACATGAAAAGATATCGATGAGGCAATCGGGCCCGTTCTTCTAATCAATGAAGAAATATTAGGATGCCGCGTCATACAATTGCACGGAATGGTCCTTAATCCACCGTTACACAGAACCCAACACTAGGAAAACCAACGACCACACGCCCACAAGGCTTATGTACGCTTATCGCCAAACTCCCCGCAATAGAGGCTGCAAAATAAAGAATAGAAAGATCGCCATGATACATGCTGGGCTGTAATGTTGATAAACTTTTCTTTGGATGAGGCAACCATGCACCAACAAACGGAACGTCGAACTTGCCGTAGTCATTAGCAAGAATCATCGTCTCGGAGCTCTAACGCAACATACAATTGCAGAGCACACATTTTTCGAGCCAATCCCAACTCCTGTACGCATGAATGTGCATTCTTAGAGTTCTGGCTGCAGTTGGAATCTCCCGAGCGTGGAAGCCATGAAGCTGCGATGACATCTGTAAGTCCCTCTATAGGAACTCGTCCACCGCATCTGGAACATCCACACAGATATTCCTTGCCAAGGCTGTCTATCAACACTGGGTAATCTGTTGTGATCTCAATGACACTTCCAAGTGTCCATGTTCGAGAAAAGCCGTGCCGCTGACCAGTCAGGAAATGATAGGTGAGGCAGCTAGGCTCTCACGATTCTTCCTTGAGGCCACAAATATCAGTACCGAATATCATGTCGACCATGTACCATAGGCGCCAATAGAGATTCGATTTTTCATAGTCGAAAGTTCCATCTTCGCGTAGCTGAGGTCCATCGCCCACAATATCACCAGTAAACCAGCTCAGTATCGGGATAGAACGCAACACTCGCTCACTAACAGTTGGCTGAGGAGGTAGTGCTTCGGTGATAGGACGGAGGGTCGCGCGTCGGACGTTTGGAAGATGCGTCATGAATTCGGACTCAGGCTTCGTCTCTACGTTTTGGCGTTGACGAGCACCTGTAACCTGTTCAATTGCCGTGGCCGTAGCTGAGCTCGCTGTCGCAGTGGACAGTTGCGAATCACCTTCGTCGTCCCCCGCACCGGCCACGTTCGCGAGATTGCCGACGGTGAATGACCGTGGGAGGGTAGATCTCTCCGGTTCAGTGTGTTGTAGGAAGGATGTAGAATAGGAAGGCGTAAGGGTGTGATGAGCCTTGGACTTCGACCGACTAGCAGCTGCAGACCCCTTTGGGATCGGGGCATCTTCAAGCGGACCTTGGCCATGGTAGGGCTCACAGAAAACAAGATGGCCGTCGATTTCTTGCGGCGAAAAATAGCACGCGCGGTCAGCGGCTATCGTGGAGTCAAAGGTGACCTTTATCCAGTGGTAACCTCCGGCATATCTCTTCGATTTGCGATTAGCATCCGCAGAAAGATTGGCCCGAATGACAACGTCACCACCACTCAACAACTGAGAGAACGTGTTCGGAGCATTAGGATCGCTGCGCGGGTAGTCCTCGCAGATGAGACCCTGAGAGATGCGCTCGTATTTGTCTATCACCTTCCACTCCGAATCTTTGTTTCGGTATCCATAGAGTATGCACTCGGTAGCAACCTTCTCGATCGGTTTTCGCGATCCTTCAAGGCTTGACGCAGATGATGACTTCGGCAGGCTACTGTGCGCCCTTTCTTCCTCTTGCTGTTGAGTGAAGAGTCGGTTGAACTCTGCGACATTAGGGTTTTCCTTTTTTGCAGGGGTTCCAGTGCGAGTGCGCGACCGAGCGTGGTCATAACGAGCGTTGCGTCTCTTGCCAAACGGTCCAGTCTCTTCTGGCGGTCGACGAGGATTGCGAGATTCGCTGCCAGTCTCCATATTAGCACCCGCATGACACTGACTATGATAAACATAATGCAGGAGAGGGGGTGACATCGGACTGAAGTACATACTCCTTGTAGACATAACCCCAGGGGAGGAGATTTCCTTTTTCATCTCTCGCTCGTTCTTCTGGCGGTACAAAGTGATACTCCATGGCGACACCCAGGCCAAATGCGATGGGGTAACTAGACACAGGGTATGACCTGGAAAAGAACGGGGAACTGAAAGGAAGTGCTAAAGAAAAGGTATGAAGGGTGAAAGGAAAACATGCGCGACCAGCTAAAGTCGGTTCTGGGCGATCGAAACAGTCTACAGAAATAAACACCCATTAGCCTGGATATCCGTCACGTGATGTAGATCCTTGCCCCCATCTCCACATCAGGTATGTAAACACATTTAACATTTAACTAACACGGTTGGATTATTTCATAAATGTGCCTGCTATGCCCAAATAAATCTCATAAAAAGGCTGTATATAAAATAGCGACACTCAAATGCTATCGACATGCGGGGAGCATTGGTTTACTGACTTTTATGGGAGTTAACTTCATTAGATCTAAGTGTCTCTTGAGTACCATGTCTTTTCCCTACCATGTCTAGATTTCAATTACATCCATAGGCAGTCATATCTCTTGCGGTTCCTGTCTGAGGAACGTGATCCTCCCAACATCCCCATCCAGACCGCAGACTTCAGCGAAATCGCCGACCTCCTCCTTCCTCCTGCGCACGAAATGCAGAAACTCCATGAGGGGACAACTCGAGCCAGGGCCAGAACTGCATTCTGAAAGAGGTACGATACCATCGTTAATATTGACCCGGACGAAGACGTTATTCGATGGGGAAGTCTCAGCTGAGGAGCCGCAGACCAACCGTTCGAAGGTGACCCGGCCACCCATGGGTAGGACCGCTGCTGTGCGCCAGACACGGTCTGCAGCGATGTGCGACGTCGGTAGATGAGGATCATAAGCCTGATCGGATAAGATGTCCAGAGCGACAAGCAGTGGGGCGATGTCACCATCATGTACACTGTTGAATGTAAAATGTTAGTTCCTGCTGTTTAGCTTTTGCAATTTGGATATGTGAGGTTCTCAAAACCTACAAGCTTAGAAACATTGTCCCAGCATCTGGACCGTCCTGTAGCAAGTCCGCTGTAGCGTTTAGCCAGAGCCAACCCATAGCACCTGCATAGGGGTTTCCAGGACCAGCACGGTAGTAGTGTATCAGATCCCTCGCATACTCGAAGTGGTCCCATTCATCCTCAGTGAATACATCGCACCAAGGGCTGAACCCACGCACTATTGTTTCAAACCCACACATTTCCTGCATGCTGAAGATGTCAAGATTGGTTAAGCGCCCCAAAGCCTCATTGCCTTCCGATTGCAGACGGTCGGCAATCTCAGGGGCATAAGAGTCTCGGAAGAGTGATTGCATGTTAGCACCATTATCATGACCTAACTCCGTGTCCTCGAGATATTTGAGACATGTATCCCCCGGTGTGAGCGTGTCAGCGCGACGCTCAAAGGTCTCCGGTATAATCTGCAGCTCTGCTATCCCGTCTTTTTCCCACATGGAACCCAAAAGTCCCGAGGCAAAGTAGCGTGCAGTGTCAATTACCCGCTGAGAATCACTCGCCCATAGACGAATTTTGCGCTTTGGTAAAAGATTCGCATATCTCGTCCGAAACCGAACGCCTGCCGTGAATGCTTGCAGCGTCCCTGCATACGGTCCTGTGGTGGTCAATTGATCCAAGTCTTTGGACGGTTCGTCTGTAAAATAAGTCCAGTTATTGACAAATGCAAGGGAGCCATTCAGGGCAACGCTCGCTTCTTTGATCCGGGACAGAAGGTCCAGATGCCCTTGAGAGGAGAAAAGTAAGTTTCAAGCTTGTTACAAGGTCGGGCGCGGGAGGGGATCAACTTCAATTCGTACATGACGAACTGAAGGTTTTGGAACGTACGGTCTCCCACTGATTTAGTCGGATAACGTTCAGTATGACGGGACATCTGGATTTAGGTTAGAGAATGCCACGGAATGAGTAATGACATCTCGGAGAAAGCATGAATCACCTGCAACGGACTGTAGCAAATACTCTATGTATAAGAGCAAGGCAGAAGAATATGGGGCTTCAATTCAGTTGCAGGCAAGATGAACGCACCACATGTATCTGATCAACTACACACCCTACAGGCGGTGCGACTGCGTCACCCTGGCCAATAGTAGAAGCAGTCCCATCTACTTTCTCAATCCACGGCCCATATCCTCCCAGATGGTACAATATATTCCATCCTTTTCGTCGTTCTCTTGGCGGATCTGGACCCGCGCGCTGTGGATGAAACCATGTGTTCCAGCTTGCTGTATGTGGAAGGAAAGGGTGTAATGATTCTGAATCCGGCCTACAGAGTCCTGCGCGATGGGACAGCGTTGAGAAAATCTGGGATAACCCCTGCTCTTGGGTATACAAAGAGATCCCGAGGAGGAGGACAATAAACGATGAAAAGCTCACCAGAGAGAAGGCAGAGCTCTGCATGTTGCTGTTTTCAGCAGAGCAATGTCTCTAAGCCCTCTCTACCTGGAGGCTTACAGAGCAGAGGAAAACATTCACCAAACTGACTGATTCTGATATCCCTTCATAATCCTCTCACAGATCATACCGGCGGTGAAACATTTCTGTGGTCCGTTTCTCCGGTGATTCTTACCATTTCTGCCGCCAAGAGCGCGATCGGGCTGCACTAGGAACATGCGCGGAAAAGGTGAGAGATTCAAGAGGCGATTACAATTTTACATAAATCTCGTACTAACTAGTTTAACTCTTTGGACATGTAAACATCTCCTAGCAAGACATTCGGGGATACCTATATTCTAGCAAGTACCATACACCAAATAGAAATGGAGTAAGTCATGAGCATCATGCAGCTCGCAACGAGGAAGGTATAAATTGCTGTGAATAATACACTTCTGTGGGTGATCACCCTGGCAGGGACAGTCGCCGTCTCAATGCATGCCCTTGCTGTCTGTCTTCCATCCTACCCAGCTTTTCCGGGACACTAACAGGCTACGTGGTAGGTTGATTGATTCTTTTCTGTTCAAGAGACTCGTGGGCCTTCAGGTGCGTATAAGTGGATGTATCCGAATTATTTAACAGAAATGGCACACGGGAAACTACATGTTACCATCTCGTTCGAAACATGGTGTTTCAAGTAGGCGAAGTCTACAATATGTCATCGTACATACGGGGCGTTTATCTGTCTAGATAGCGTTGATCGACGCTTAACCTCTTTTTGGTCATATGCGCCGCTGGAGGGGGCTGAATGACATCAAACGCCGACTGGGACCTCAACCGCTGTCAGCGCTAATGTATCCGGGGTTTCCTGTCGTCAACGGTGGGAATGCGATTATGTATACTTCTACTGGTAGGCGGACATGTCGGCGTATTCATACCTAGCCAACCAATCAATCTACCCCGTACGGAATGTGACGAATTACACATGGCGATTAATTTCACTGATATTATTATTATTAGACATCGAATTTGCCCTCCTCATAAGCTATGCTCTCTCTTCATCTCTATATTGGTCCAAACATATGTCACACCCGCCCATACCACAATATACGCAAATAGAACGCCTAACGATAATCCAAATGCGTAGTGAAACGGCAAGGTCCATATGACCGCCGACACGCAACCAATGTAGACACACACTCCCAGCAGCCACCATAGTGTCAGATAAAAAAAGAACTGTCTAAACATCTTGTTAGTCTCATATCTATCATTATATCGCACCCGGAATTCGCGGTCTTGCAATCCATCGACGGCGATGAAGTCCTCTGCCGCATAATAGATGAAAGGGCGTAGCCCCGACCCTCGAGGCTGGGAGTTGATGCCGATCGGGATGTTCCACCAGGGAAGGTCGACCGTGATGACCATCAGAATGCCAAGGAACCCCATGATGAAGCTTGGTCCGTATAGATATAGTTTGGGTATCACCAAGCTGCTTCCGATAACGAACGGAATCAGCGCCAACACCATGGCTACTAGATATACCCACGACGTAGCATCCAATTCCCATCGACTGCGAGAAAGAAGCGGTGCGCATTCCTCTTGATGAAACAGCAATCGCCATACGCGTGCGAGCAGAATCCATAGTTCACCAACGCCAAATGATGCAATCGCCGAGCCTAGGATATCTCTGTTGAACTGCGGTCTTTCAATGGGGCAAGGGTTTTGCCCAGGAAATCTTGTGCGACACTCATCCTTCCAGTGCCCCTTCTGGCTATCGTACCACGTGTAATAAATGATGCACGGCACCACAATGTCAAAAATAACAATCATCGGTAGACCCAAGGTGATGCCGAGATGCTGCAGCGGGTGCGCTTCTTTCTGCGCCAGCCGAGTCTCTCTGCGCTTCAATGGCGGAAGGCTCCGTCCTCCTGTTGAGCCCACGGTAGTATTCCCAGTACTATAGATAGGCCGGTTGTTGGAGCTTGCTGGCCGTATTTCTTGGGAGCGTATGCTGTTGGCGTTGCTATGCGGTCTCGATCTTGGGACTCCAAAGTGGCGTGGCAACTCTGCAAAATCCTGGCTCATTGTAGTGGTTGCTGGAATGGATGGAGAGGCCTCATTCTCCGTCTCTTTTTCGTTTGGGCCATTTTCGGGCCGGGCATTCAGAGCTCCAGTCACTGTATTTTCATCGACTCCATCTGTTGGCGTTTGTGTCTTTTCTGGATCTGACCCAAGTACTTCCTTCTTAGCTGAAGGATCCATATTCCCCCCTCTTCAGCAGGATCGTATTAAGCGGCCAATGGGCCAAAAGTGGCAGCGTAAACTCGCACGGCTGGCGCAAATCCAGCCGGTGCCGAAACCAATAGGTGCTCTGATTGCAAGGAAACAGACAATATCGAACTGTGCTGGTGCAACAGACGTCGCTCGAGAAGCAAAATAGGATCGTATAATAATGGTGCTGAAACAAGACAAAGCTGCTGGAATGATGGTAGTAGTGTTGGCGTCGCAACCGGATCCGTTTTCGGCCTTTTAGCAGATGTGGGCTATTATTTTGAGGCGTTTTTCGGGGCCGCGTAAAGCGGCAGTGATTGACTGACCCCTGAATCGCGACTTAGTCGTACCGGGAATAACGCTGCGAGATGAGATCTGAAGAAGCTTTGCTCCGATCCAGGCAAGGATGTATATATATATGTATATATATATATATCTTGCGAATCCTCCCCCGGGCAACAGCTCAAATCCACGCGGAGAGCACTCGCACTTGCGCCATGGAGCCCTCTCAGCCTTTTGTAATTTGTAGCCCCTTTCCGGGCCGTGAAGTTCCGGGGGATCGGGCGGGTCAGCGGGCTAGACAGCTCGCACGGGCAGCGATCTTGTGATAGAACCGAACTTCTAGTGGGGAGCTGCAAATAAGAGGCGCATTGGTATATGAAGATTGTTTCTTCCTCCCAGAGTCGCAGACACAACCGGTAGGACTATTGGCTCCCAGTCTTACCGAATCAAGCCACGTGCACAGCCGGGAATATCCTCTTCTTTTGCCCGAATCAGTATCTATGGCAGAGAAAAAGATCGTTTGCTGCACGGTCAATCTCACTTCTAAATTTTCTGTTGGTGGCTCGATGACGCCTGTGATGCAGGTAGGGATCATAGGACGTGGAAGCCACCCCTCGGATCTAGAATTGAACAGAGCCGTTGAGCGTCTTCGATCGCTCAAAGAATTGTCGTGATAGTTATATCGATTGCTGTTCTCCTTCCACTTAGGAACGCTGACTGGTGTTTCCACTAACTAATTAACTAATTAGTTAGTCATTGGGACAACCGCCACGCCTAGCAATCTGCCAGTGAGTTGTCGCATCCGGAAGATGCAGAAAGCGAGAGAAAAAACCTCCTCAATCCGAATCATCCTTAGCGATACGTCACTCGGTTTCCATCCGAGGGATCCCGCTTCGGTTGTCCCAATTTGCCAACCAGGCGGGCTTTGCTTGCCTAGATAAACATAAACCTGAAAAAAAGAACTCTCCGCATGCGTTCATCGAGAGAACCGATTTTCCCGAGGGGATGAACTACGCGTCTGGAGGTTTCCAAGACAATCCCACCCCCACAGCTGGTGTCATTATCGGAGTTCTTAGGCGTCTATCAAAATGAATGACGACCTCATCTTCTGGGCACCGAGACTTCTCCGAAGTCGAGTCACGTGGGCTGTCTCGTGGAGATGCACAGCGATATTATTCTTACTCTTCTCGGTGACCAGAATTTAATAATATTCGGGGCTCACTAGAGCTGGATTACATTAAACGGCGGTCCAAATAGAATTCATTAGCCTTCGTTAGTCCACAGATTGCCGTATCCTCTGAGCCTCTCCCTTACATTTAATATTAGCTGGGGAGATGTATGGAGACTCTTCGCTCCACTATCACGCAGGGATTTTCTGGCGACTTGGTTCTCTTGAAACGTCTTATACCGCACGGTTCATGATCCATTAATATTAAGAAAAAAAAAAAAAAAAAGAAAAAAAAAAAAAATAGTTTGATAATCGATAGACCAGAATCAAATCCATATGTACTGTACATTGGGCTCAGCCCTGGTTCTCATCTGGTTTAGAACAAACATATCTATGTGGAGCATTAGCCTCCTGTCCTACACATCATGTTCTTTAGTTCGTTAACTAATAATACTTAGTTTGTATGTTTCTTTTATTAAGCCTTGCGCCTTGGGAACCATCGCTAGTGCAGAGCACAAGAGTTTTCAGAATCATCATCGCA
The DNA here is from genome assembly GCF_004022145.1 of Paecilomyces variotii. NCBI lineage: Eukaryota > Fungi > Ascomycota > Eurotiomycetes > Eurotiales > Thermoascaceae > Paecilomyces > Paecilomyces variotii. Next base: position 25,751 of record NW_021167162.1, read on the forward strand.
ATCAAGTCCGGTCAAGATCCATGCCTCTGGCGGCAACAAATCTGCGGTTTCTCCCCGTACATCCCACCACAGCTCTTTCTGAGAGATGATCTGTTCGATAGCTATGTCCTTAATCGATTCTGGTGTTCCAATAGGCAGGAGGCGTCGATAGCCGGTGACGAACCGCTGGGCGTCAAGTATATCAGTAAGCTGCTTTAGACGTTGGCAGTATCTTCGAGAGCACTCCGGGAGAGAAATTGGAAGCAAATGCTCGGAAGGCATAGTGTATGCATGGTAGCCATCCATGGAGATCCAAATGCTATAGCTGACAGAAGCTGACAAGCAATGTCAAAAGTGCCCGGCTGGTCAAGACGTTCTGCGTGCCATCGCTGTTCAGATAGGTGGGCAATACCATTCCATAATCTGTTCTTGACGGCTTGGATATTCTTACTCACAATGCATAGCCGTTCTCCATCCTCATCGGAGCTTATACGAGTCATGACTCGTTCGGTGACAGACTTTCCGTCGAGATGATGAGGAACATTTGCCAGTGCAACTTCATCCTCTGTTGGCTCTGGTAGGCTTCATTGTTTTCCATTTGGGGAGTCTCCGCCACATGCAGGACTCGGGAAAATGACGATTGTTTGCGGTTCAAATGAGTCGATGGAGTCCGCCATTGAGAGAAAAAACGTTAATCAGTGAATGCATAGGGCGCGCTCACCAACTAACAAGTCCTTACTCTCGCGGTGCACCCTGGAGACTGGAACAAAGGAGCTGCTAGTAGGGGTCTTTGATGGTTGCATCCTTACCAACTTGAATTGGAGGCGCGTTCTAGCAGGCTAGAAGCGGGCATTATTGTCTACAGACAGACATGTCTATCCAGTACGGAGACTGGTTTCCCCTTTAGTTACTCTTTTCGTGATGCATAAGGGACCAAGAATAATAATAATGTCGATTATTCTGTACATAGAATCCCCAAAATAGCATACTTATGTAAGATGGTCTCGGCTTTTGTCGCGTCATCTGGGCTTCGGGCCGGCTCTTCGGATAAGTAGTACATAATCTACTAGTTCAATAATCCATCGAATTCACTGTTGCTAATGCCCCGCACGCATGCTGGCATCGTACATTGTCAATATTGGAATGCAACGAGGATCCCATGGCACGGGAGATCCGGTAACACGTCCTATCAGTATAGTATTCTTACACGAAGGAATCGATATACATCCCCATTGACAATGAGCACCTCGACAGCGCCAATCCATCAGCCTGGTACCGCGGATGGTTGGCATGGCGTCATTCGACCGGATAGTGAATACCCCCCGGAGAAGGGCCGTTATCACCTTTACATCGGTGCGTCCTCGTCTTTTCAAACTGGACTTCTTGTCTCATAATATATGAAAAACAAATAACACTTGCTACCGTAGGCCTTTTCTGCCCCTTCGCCCACCGTGCCAACATTGTCCGCCACTTGAAAGGATTGACGGACATAATCGACATCTCTATAGTTTGCCCTTATCCAAAGGGCGATTCAAAGGGTTGGCCGGGATGGAGATTCCCAAAGACTGACGACGAATACCCCAACGCCACAGTGGATAAGCTCTTTGGCAGTGAATACATGCATGAGGTCTACTTCAAAGCAGATAAGGAGTACAAGGGAAGATACTCGGTTCCTTTACTCTGGGATACAAAAACAAACACAGCAGTCAACAATGTGAGCTAAAACTCCTGAGCATGAGGAAGAGTTGAGGGAATTAATCCATCGAACAGGAAAGTGCAGAGCTTCTTCGATGGCTTCCGACTGCGTTCAACTCATTGATTTCCCCAGAACTTGCCAAGATCGATCTCTACCCCCAGCATCTTCGCTCACAAATTGACAGCATTTCAGAGTGGATGCAGCGTGATTTGAACACTGGCGTGTACAAAGCTGGCTTTGCAAACTCCCAGGAAGAATACGACAAAAACGTGATTCCTGTCTTCGGCTCATTGAACAAATTGGAGGAAATCGTAGCCAATAATGGCGGCCCATTCGTACTTGGCAAAGAGTTGACTGAACTGGACATCCGCCTGTATGCAACCCTGATTCGCTTCGATACCGTCTACGTGCAGCACTTCAAATGCAACCTGGGGACCATACGCCATGACTATCCAGTGCTCAACAATTGGCTCAAGCACATGTACTGGAATATTCCTGCATGTAAAGAGACAACGGACTTCAAACATATCAAGGAAAACGTAAGTCCCTTTTCTTTCGCGGATATGCAATCGTTGTGCTGATACTTTTGGCGGCAGTATACAAAGAGTCACTATGACATCAACCCGAAAGCCATCACACCAATGGGTCCGTTTCCCGACGTCGAAGAAGGTGTAGAAACCGACATTTCAAAGCTTAGAATCGGTGGAGTCAAATTATCAGCAGTGCTTGAATACCAGGCCAAGCTATAGCAGCATACATGGACCCCCGATGGATGAGCTACATTATTCTCAATACGAGAGATCGCCCACAAATCTGCGAATTAAGACATGAATTAACACAAGGAACTCTTAAAAGACATAATGTCAATCTTTTACGTATATATAACTCGATGTTCTAGCTTGAGACCCTTTGCTAAGCCTCAGACGGATATTGAACCAGTTGCTAAAATATAGCCGCCATCCACCACAATAGTGGCACCATTCAGGTACTGGTTGGTAGCAGTAAAGATAGTTGCACTAGCCATATCACGTTCATGCCCAGGCCTCCCAGCGGGAACCACACCCACCATCATCTCCTTCGGCAGATGACTCTTATTCTTATCGTCACTACTCATAGCAGTCATCTCGCTAGGAAAGACACCAGGGGCGATTTGATTGACGCGGATTTTCAACCCAGAATTCGATATTTCGTAAGCCAGCATTTTCGTGAGGTGGACAGCTCCGGCCTTGGACGTATTATAGGCGAAATGATCCTGTGTCACCTTTACAATGCCCGAGATCGAGCTTGTGTTGATCACTGTACTACTCCATGCGTATCTCTTGTCGCTGCCTTTCTGAAGCAACGGCAGAAATGCAGTAGTCATGAAGTAGAGATGGCTGACATTGGTCCGATAAATCGCATCCCAGTCTGCAAAGGTTGCCGTTTCATTTTCAAATAAGCTCTTGCGCAGTTCCTCGGGCTTCTTAAGATTCGCCGTTTGAGACTGCCCTGCAATGCCAGCCGTGTTCATCAATATGTCCAGGTGGTCTTCGTGAGACGAGAAGGTCTTGACAAGATTCGCGATGGATTTCTTGCACGTTATATCGGCAGTTAGTGGAATGATCTTTCCATCTATATTCTTGCCATAGAGCTCAGCAACTCTATCGAGCTTGTCTTCGGTGCGTCCGACGATATATACTCTGGCACCGTTCACTGCAAGAGCTTGCGCTTGCATCAAGGCGATCCCGGTGCCGGCACCAGACACAATTGCGACTGCACAATAGTCAGTAGTGGGATATGTAACATATCCAGATTACCGAATTTATGAACCTCTGCCTTTGACATCGAACAGGTTGGTGAGTCTCAATGACGCGTTGCTATCTTGAGCTCCTTGAGCAGCCATTTTGAATACAAAAACAAAATCATATGTATAGCAAAATAATAGTCAGGTTTGAATTCATGCTATAGAAGCAAGAGCAAGGACTATGAAGTAATTATATTTTGTCTACGTGTTAATGTGTTCAAAATGACGTGGGCTTTCGATGCCCTTACATTAGCAAAGTATTACTCGGAATAGACATATTCTTCTACCCAGAGCTGGTACTCGGCAGGATATAAACGGAATAAATGACCGAGTGCTACTATTTGCTAGTCCATCGTGTAGCAGAATTATGAATTCTCTGTTAGGGATAATACGTATATCTCAGGTCTACTAATCCAGTTGATAAGCCGTGAACACCGGATACAGAGCCGGGTCGAAGATGTTTCTAAAAGCATTTTGAGGATTATAACATAACATTGAGTAAGGATTCTTCTAACTTCAATCACCGCAGACCACTCGGAAGTATAAGTGGCCGCGAATCATGTTGAAGACCAATATTAGACGCAGCCGAGCAGTCACGGCCCTCGTGATATGCACGGTACCATCAACTATTTATTCTTATTTAGTGGACTATGTTTCTATACACCGATCAGCCTATTACGCAGTTGAAAGCATGTACAGCAATCACTAATAGTGATAAGATGTTCAGAAGGCCCAACTTGTTCCTGACGTCACTGTCTGATAGCACTCGAGATGTCTTGTAAATGTGCTTGAGCGCTGCATTGTGTAGCCAGATCTTCTGTCAACATCTTTGACCATTCTAGGTAACATACGTAGCACAGATGTTGAAGTAAAGCTTTTGATTACGTTGGATGTGATGTGGAAATTGGGCTTTCATTGAAGAAGTGGTGTATACCCTGCATACTCTGTCTTAACGCCTACAGCGAGCTACATCCCCAGTAAATTAAAGGAATATCATGTGTGTTCTGGTTCCTCGTAGAAAGAGGTAACATCCATTGAAATTTAATGAGTCGGTCGAGACTAAGGTCCTAATCTAGGAAGCGATCAAGATATGTGCAATCACTGACTGTCCTCTATATACAAAGATTTTTTATATTGAAGGGGGAAAAAAATATCTTTCTTTTCTTTGGCAACACCAGGGACCGAAATTATTCAGTAGTACGGTCTGATTCATTCTTCAATAACGATTCTTCCTTCAGCCTTGGGTGCGATTCCTGCAGTCCATGGAGGCGTGAATTCTGCGCCCACATCGTCCACACAATCAGGGACATCCTTCTTGAGACCTGCATGTCTCATCCATTTGCGAACCACCGAGCGCACAAGGTGCAACTTATATTCCTCCTCCGCCGCTGACTTTGCGTTCGATGTCACGTAATTGATTTCCGATTGGCTGTCTGTGAGTATTTCAGGATCGGAGTCCGAGTCCGAGTCCATATCGACCTGATCTCCGTCCAACTCTGCTTCGATGCCCGCGGGAGGTCGATAGCGCCCATAATAATAACGCGTACTTGAGTTGCGAACAAAAGTTGGACGCTTCGGCTTTGTCTCAACAACCGGTGACGGCGTTGCTGACGGAGGTCTCAACCAGTCATCGCCATGTAGCTTCTGATGTACGGCATCCCAGTGTCGATCCAGGCTGCTACTCCAGTGCCGCCATTTGCCAAGAATCTTCAAACTGAGGAAGTACTGTCGGATAATGGTGCTGATCATGACACCGTTCTCTTCACACACGAGCTCCTCGGCCTCACCTCCTTCGGACTTTGCCAGCAAAGACATAAACCCATCCTTTCCACGAGCCATATAACCTCTTGTTGCCACGATATAATCCTTCTGTAGATTTAAATCCTTTCCTCCAACTTGAGCGAACGTGATTCTAGAACCTGGTGGAGCAGAGGGTTTAAAGCCGAAACGTATATTCGATACCTGCGGAAACCTGCCTTCCAATGCAGGGACTAGGCTAACACCATTCTCGAGAGCATCCATGAGCGCCTGTCCCTTTATTTTCAGAAGTACCACCGGATCTTCGAAAGGAAAGCAGTTAAGTATATCTTTAAGCCGAAGGACCCCCGGCGGGTAGATTTGATCACCTCGTATGGTTCCTGCAGCCATCAGTGCACAGTCCGCGTTATGATAGAAGCGCATCAGATCGCAAACAAAGTTCCCGATATTCGACTCTCTCGCACGAATTGTCTTGAAGCGTGCATCTAGAGGTTTAGAGGTATACCCTATTGGCTTCTCAAGTTTTGCTTTGAGGCTTGAAGTAAGCTTCCGGACAAGGGAAACGGTTGCTGGGTCTTCCGGTATAGCCCTCATAATGTCCCTTCTTGTTATGCTGAAATCCCAACCACCCGTGTCTTTTCGCCATGCTTCGATATAACTCAGCTGCTTGAAATCCGTGCCAGAGCGCAGAATATGGATGGAATTAAGGATTGAATGGGCATAATAATGATCGTGACCGCCAAGTATGATGTCGATCAAGCCCGGCGGCATGTTCTCTGCCAGCTTATTATCGTTGGGCTCACGCTGATGAGTAAGAGCGATGATAATATCTGCTCCTTGAGCACGCAGTTCAGGGACGAGTTCTTTGGCTGTCTCAGTGGCGGACTTGTATATAATATCGGGGGGAAGGGAGTTTATCGTGTCCAGCCTGTAAAGTGATTTGAATTAGTGTCATTTCCATCAAAGCATGGGAATCAGAGGCTTGCCATTCGCGTTCACCCAATCCGATAAGACCGATTTTTATCCCGTTTGACGAAGTCAGCATCCACGATTTCTCGCAGTGGGCCAGCGGTACATTCTCGCCCAGAGCCGGGTCGAGAACGTTGGCGAGCAGCCACGGAAACTTGCATTGGCCCTTCAGGTGCTCCAACTGCGCGACGCCGAAGTCGAAATCATGGTTCTACGGCAGATCAGTTCCTGCTCCATGTCTGTAGTCCCAATGGGATGTGATTGATGGTGGACACGGGAGGCATACTCACACCTACGCACGCCACATCGGTACCGGCGTTATTGAGAAATGGGATCATATGCCGCCCCTTTGTGACAGTACTTTCCAAGCATGGGTTCAATGCGTCGCCAGAGAAAAAGGTGAGGATATCAGGCTGTCCGGTAAAACGGGGATCAGAGCGGTAGAAATTCACAACGGACTGGAAACGGGCAACACCACCAGCTGGTTCCGCAGATCCTGCTCTTCCTCGAATGTCAGTATCGCCCTGGCGGTCTTATCCTCGATCATATGAAACAAGGAGAACGTACTCGACGTGGTAAACATCATTGTAGTGGAGTAGGCGCAGGTCCGGCGGACCCTTCCTGTTGCACGAGTATGTGATCGAAAGACCAGCCGATTCCACCTCTGACATCTTCAACATCCGCAGCTGGGTGTTTCCGTGCGATTAAGGAATGAGGGAAACGGCGCGTTAGAGTTCGAGCTCTAAGCTTCATGCGCGTTGGCAGTTGAGAGTTTGCAACAGGTCAACCCCGCCGGGACGATAGGAAGTATCAGTTCGATATGTGCTAGCGGGTTATTAGCACCGCTGACACCGGATCTTGGACGATTCCCCCGGATTGTAACAATGAATGAGTAAAATAAAAATAAAAGAAAGACTGAGACAGAGTCGAGGTCGAAGAGCGTCACGGTCACTGCTCATCGCGGGGAGCTCTGATGGACCAGGACCGACACTCGCCACCGGGCCAATGGGATGCCAAGGTTTAACTATGTAACATCCGGCCGAGGATCGGGAGTGTTAATCAATGAAGAATTAATATTAATATATAATAATGCTTGACGAATTCAACGCCTTGGTCTTACTATTCACTAGAATTGCGACCCCATTGCCAGCCTGCTGTATTCTTTGCAGTTCACTATGAAATATCAGCTGTACATACAAGAGCCACGGCATGCTACTCACATGCAAACAAGCAAGTCCACGAGTCCCAAGAGATCAGTGTGAACAAGCAGAACATTGGAAAATTATAATTATGATGCATTATTTACACAGGATATGTGGTATAATTCGTGCGTATCACCATCAGTCGTAATCGTCATCACTTCCAGAGCAAGAAGAAAAAAGGCTGCGCAACCCGGCATTATTGACGGAATCGCGAGCAGCTAGATTTCAGGGACCACAATATCACAACTGAGAGAGAGGAGGTGGTACAAGATAATCTGCAGCAATCCAGGTGGAAAAACCCGGCAATTATCATATAAAGCAGACTGGGTATCAACGGCGGCGTTCAGTGACCGTCCATCTACGCTTCAGGCCGAGTTCACCATCATTGATCATCGGTGCACTACCCCAGAGACCTCGCTGGGATCTGGTACGCTCCGGCATTCGCTGCGACCATGTTCCCTGTTTCCCTTGAAGTGCGTTTGCGTCTCCGTCTGGTTGAGTCTTGTCGCCTGGTGCAGGTTTCGGATCTCCAAAGTCAGGCACGATATCGTCCCCTGACTCGGATGCGCCGCCATTTGCCAAGGTAGAAGCCCATAAGCCGGAAGATCCACGGTTAACCGGACTCGGACGTGATTCGGAGCTGGATGCTCGCTGGCTAGTGTAACTGCGCGTTGCGGACTCGCCAATGGTGCTAGTGTCGACTTTTGTAGATGCTCGTGAACTAACACGGTGACGGTAAGAAGGCACTGCAGGTATAGACATAGGGACTTTGGGAGAAGACGGCCTCTGAGGTGGTGCAGCAGTAGGTGCTGCACGAAAATGATCGGTGGATGCGACTATCTTAACATCATATTCTTGGGATAAGGGGACATCGGCTGTGGAGTTTTTAGCCTCACTACCTTCTGTCGCGAACGAAGGGCCCTTGTATACAGCCATCGTAATAGATGCCATGGGCACATCTAGAAGCACGGGCTTGTTCGTCAATGCTCCGATTAGAGCATTGCATCCTGCGCCATGGGTTACCAAAACCAATACTGTGTCTGTGTTATCCTCCTCACTCGCCACAGGCTCTGTATTTGCATGCTTTTCACAGCGGGACTCACGGCGCTCCCGCTCAGCGGAATGATGCGTTCGGTACCAGTCGACCATCTTCTGAAGTCCGTTGCGGAACCTCGTATGCATAGAGCTCCATTCTTCTCCATATTCGCCACCATCGCCCCAGTTGTACGGCTCTCGCATGCTGTCCCATTGATAATCGACATCCACGCATGCGTCCCTAGCATGAGCCACGTAGCCAGGTGGGATCGGTTCTGACGTCGAAACGGCATATGTTGGGGTGGGTGGAACATAGCCATGGCTAGCGGAGATATCGCTGTCTGTTGACAGCCGGGGGAGTAAGCCTCTGCCAATACCGGCAAGATTGAAGGGCCCGTCATAGCTGCCAGCCCGATGTCTTTGTCCGAGTGCAAAGCTCATTGCTGAGTTATATCTTGTTGGATCGTTTCCATCTCCTTCAGGAGATATAGGGGTCGAAGAGCTACCCCAGCCACCAGGGAAGTGTCCAGAAATCGATTTCGCGTGACCATCGTGCCGGGGAATGTCCTCGCCCCGTCGTAATAACTCAGCTTTTGCGCCCGTCACCATGATCAAAGAATTAGGAGGGGAAATAATCTGGTCATAATAGTCGGGGCAGAGCCACTCGCCCAAGAATGCATCCACGCGCAGGAGTATCCTGTCGTCACTTCTGACCAGATCCCGTTCATGTTTGGCCTCCCCTTTATCCACGGCAGCAGTGGCCGAACTGTCCGAACTATCCATCGGCTGCGAAATATGTGACGAGACTGCAGATGAGCTTACATCCGAATTGCTCGATGATTTCGAGTCTGACGGTTTCGATGCCGCAGAAGCGCCTCTGTACTGACTCATGCCCGCACTAATGCCAATGCTGGTCTGCAGACAGCGTAGGAATGGCGACGTGTGAACGACGACCTTAGATTTTCTCCGACGTGCCTTTCGGGCCTTTGTACCACAGGAGCCATCAGCTTCACATGAAGCACAGGTGCTCGGATTGTCCACTGCGTTGTGTGTCTGCGGCTGTGAGTCATCGGTTTCGTCCTCCCGGGTTTCGAGTAGATTGGCAATGCGCGCACCTATGGCGCGCGACTGTAGCCATCCTCCGTAAGACAATGGCGGGTCGTATGGGGTCGAAGAAGAGTGGTGCCATTGATTATCCACAGCGTCCAGACGAGAGCCATGTCTGCAAAAAAGGTTAGCGATGATGGGTGTCTCTCGGGACAATATCACGCACCTAACGATAAAAATGACGGCGGGTGGCTTTCCCATGGCGTTACTTCTCTCCTGATGCATCTTCAAAGTAGCAGGGTTCCGTCCCAGCAGTCTTTTAGGACCCAAACACGTTGCGGAGGCACGTCTTAGTTAAGAACAGCCCGCGGGGTAGCTGCGTGTTGCAGGAGCCCAGGGAGACCAAGTCATCGCTCCAGGGTCGTCATCGCGAAATAAGCCATGAGACGGATCTCGCTGTCAGCTGCTTTAGATGGAGGACCTTAGTTAGACAGAGAATGATATGAGCCGGATAAAGAATAATAATAATAATGAATGGACGCGATGTTGATCTTTGGTGTTTGCAAACAAGAATGTCACTGGAGCTAAATTTTCACATGTGATGACTGATTATGTAACTTCTCCCCGCTCTCGCCGATTTGGGTCATTTTGATTCTCCCCGGCTTCTTCGGCTTCCTTGGGCGAGCAGTAGATATTGATCTTTACGAAGATACAGTCATACCTTTATCATGTAGACCCGGCAAAGGAGAAAAGAAAAAGAAAAAGAAAACCGCAAATGGAATCGTAGTTTGCGTACTTAATGTAGTGAGGGTCAACCGTCTCTTCTGGCCAACCGCTTATATTTGTTCTTCTTGCCGGATTCTTATAAGAGTATGTAGTATGAACATTATTTTAAATCATGTAGTTAAATCCTACTTGGACCTATCGTCTAATTTAACCAGCACAGCAAGCAAATTAAGTAATAGTCTAATAATATGCAAGCTAGTTATGCAGTCCTTCACAGCACAAGCAATAATAATAATAATAATAATAATAAATTCTCCTCCACAAGTCGAAGGCTAACGTAATTCCCTACCGACCTGATCACCCGCCCGACCTGATCAGTGCTGTATGATATATAAAAGAGCCTCTTTTCAGACCTGAATATCTCAACAACCACAAACCTAATGAATATAATAATTAATATGTAGCTTCTTATAATAGTATATTTATATATAGTAAAGTCTCAGATTCTAAAAATTATCAGTTATTTAGGTAATATAAATTACAATCGTAATTTTAATAAATATATTACCTTTGAAATATCTTGAGAAGACTTATGTCTAAGTAAATAAAATTCAGCATATATATTCTAAGCAATATATATTTCATATATATTCATTCTTATAATCTCTAGGTAGTTGGTTGTTGAGATATTCAGGTCTGAAAAGAGGCTCTTTTGTATGTAATACGGCACTGATCAGGTCGGGCGGGTGATCAGGTCGGTAGGGAATTACGTTAAAGAAGGTGCTGACTAATTCCCTGTGTTGGCGGACATAAAAAAGATGATTATCTCCGGATTCTGGCACGATTTATACAGACTTACTAATATCCAAGAGGCGACTAACTATCACCAATTTAAAATCCAAACTTGACGGGCCCAATAGAAATGGGTTTTGAGGGGAGCATCCGACAATCGGACGTTTTTAGACCCGTAGAGATCTGAAAACGTGTATCTAACATTCCAACTTGGGCAGTTACCTACTCCACTGGGGCGAGCGGGGTCCTACTTTAATTTGTAAAGAGAAGAAGAAATGGAAAGTGAAGAAGCTATATAGCTACAGTAAGTCTGTCACTACTACAGATCCTCTATTATTATTAAAGCAGGTCCAAACTCTAAAACATTTCCCTCGATCAATAACCACCTTTCCCTTCCCACGGTCTAACAACTCGTTAATACGCACATCCACATCCAGAAACCTCAGCCATGCCATCCATTGCAGGTTCCAAGGTCCTGATCCTTGGCGGCTCTTCAGGAATCGGCTTCGGGGTTGCGAAGCATTCCCTCGTCGAAGGCGCTCGCGTTTTCATCTCCTCCTCAAACCCTACGCGAGTATCCAATGCAGTGAACTCTCTGAAGGAGTCCTTCCCCAATGGCGACGTGACAGGATACCCATGCGATCTGAGCCAGGACGATGCCGAGAGTCGACTGGAGGACCTCTTCAGCAAGATCGGTGAGCTCGATCACATTATCTTCACAGCAGGTGACGGGCTCGCCCTCAAGCCGGTCTCAGAGATCGACATCGATTATATTCGCAAGGCGGGTCATGTTCGTTTCACGGTCCCTCTGCTTGTCGCGAAGGTCGGTTCGCGCTACCTGAAAAAGAGTCACACGTCTTCCTACATCTTGACTGGAGGTGCGGTGGCACAGAAGCCCATGCCCAACTGGTCTGTGGTGGCATCGTATTCTTCCGGCCTGAATGGAATGGTTCGCAACTTGGCGTTGGATCTCAAGCCTATTCGTGTCAATCTAGTCATCCCTGGCGCCATCGAAACGGAGCTCTGGGGACCCAACAGGGAGGCCTTGGTTAAGCAGGCTGCGGCACATACGGCTCTGGGCAAGGTTGGTGCCCCAGAGGAGGTTGCAGAGGCATACATATACTTCATGAAAGACACGAACGCTACTGCCAGCTCGATCAGCAGCAACGGAGGCTCCCTGATCGTTTAGAGCCTCTGCTATCTCTGCCATTATTCTTCCACGATAGTCATGAGGCCGTCCCTAGACGCCCCTGTCTATCGATGCGAAGAGATGATGGATAAAACCCACTACGATAGAATCACAATATACTACGTTAGACATACTTTTGTTAAGATCCCGTGAATGAATGAAAGCATCAGTTAATAATGTATGATCTCCCGTCCTCGCACTCGTAGTGATTGTGACACTCACTACGCCCATATTCTAGGACCGTAGTGCTATATAATCCAGAGCCCTAATCAGTAGAGACTCGTGATCTTGGTTCCTCCGTTTGGTAGTTTCGCCCTCAGAATAGTGCCCGGATACTGGCGAAGATCAGTCCCGTTATTCCACATTGGTTGATAGGGGAGCTGGTTGATAATGACATAAAGATATCCATCTTCCCCGACGGACAGTCCATCTGGCCAGATGATCCTTGGATCCCTCACGAACGGCTCCGTACGCCTCGTGGATGGGTTATAGTAGTAGATCGCATTCTGTTCCGGGATCCCCTGGTATATCAGCCCATTGGAATCGCCCTCGAATCCGTTCCCGTGTCCTCCACGCTGACCAAGATTCTTCACGTTATCATTTGCCGCCTCGAGGGAGTCGATACTGGTGTGGTCGCGCAGATATTTAGTCTCAATGGAATAAATGTAGTCGGAAACCATAGGCGAGTAATAGAGCACGGAACCAGATGGATCAAGCTGGATACCGTCACATCCTTGAGTTAAATGCTTGAATGGAGACCCCTTTGCCCATTGATAGAAAGGAACGCCTTGATAACTTGGAACAACATCATATGCTCCTCGTGTTGAAGGGTGGAGATCGAGCTGTCGCCACGACTCTCCAGTCCCTAAATCGAGCATGACGATGCCATTGCGGCCCTCTGGAGATTCGTCGCTGAAATACACAATCCCTTTGCCGCTTTCCGTGACATTGGGCCGTAGATCAAACCGGAGGTCATTGAGCGATGAGTCCGGATAATTCACAGTTGATGGGAAAGTATACACGTCCGTAACTGTGTCATTGTCGAGATTAATTGCGACAAGCTTCGTTCCACCTACATATTCATAATCAGTCTTACACTGACAAAAAAAATATTGACATGGCCCATTCCAAGACTCTCATAGGAGGGGGGAAAAAGGAACGATAGAACAACTCACCTGGTAGCGCATATGCCATCTCCCCGGTGACGCCTACATTCGGTCTCCCTACATCCAGCACCCACAAGGTTTCTGGACGGCTATCCGTCTGTGGCGTGATATACAGTGCCTGCACGCTGATCAACCCGGTGCGATTATTTGATCCAAATAGAATCCCATCCACGTTCTGCGTGCGCTCGTCGGGAGGAACATTCCATTCCTGACTGGGATATGGCCGCTCAGTTGTTTTATCCACGACCTCACCAAGAGTGTATGTGTAGTTTCCAGGATAGTACGTCACGAATATGCGACCCTTACTTGAGACAGCGAAACCAACGGGCCATTGGTCGTAAAAGTAATGGACTTCTTCCACCGGTGGTCCATAAGTGCCGTTATCGACTCGAAGCCGCGTACCAGAGGAGTTCTGAAAGGTTGGCTGAGAAATAACGAGACTTACGGCGAAAGCCAGAAGGGTACAGAGAACTTTCTTCATGTTTATATAATTCTTCGAGTGAACAGACATGGATATGGATTTTGGACTCAGAGATTATTTCACACCATGAATGGCCGCTGCAGTTCTAAGTCTCAGAATGCGAAAGCTCCAATATATGAAATATCATTGAGGCGAGCTACAGCCCTGGGTGGGAAAGAGCTAGCAAGTACGCCCTAGAATCAGTACTTTCATGTATGCAGTGCACAGGGATTATAAATCCAACTACGCGGGGTGTGCGGAAGAACTGATTCGACATACGGAGACTGGTGGAATATGTGACGATATACTACCTTATTGCCGGAATAGGTACGACGATCACTGCATGCGTATGTAGTTCCCGACCATCATCTTGGCCTGATTGGTGCTTCCAGACAGGCATGACAGAACCAAAAGCTTGACCAAACGATGGAAGTACTGAATCCAACTACTCGATCAGGCAATAAGCGGAAACGGTCCGATCGGGTCTGACAGGAAGCAATCATAGTATTCCATAGTACAGTGCCATCACCGCTATTACTCCTGGAACCTTCTGTGTGAATCTTCAGGGTATCAATGCTTCAGGTAGCTGCTGGATATACATGCGACGGCAAATCTGCTATCCGCAAAGCAGACTAGTATGTTTCAGGTGTCGAAGTCGACAATCGTGGTCTGTTCACGGATGGGAAATAACTAAGTGCTAATACATCGACAGCCGACAAGTCTATAGAAAACTCCATGTATAACCGCGAATGCCCCTCCATGAACGCCAAGGAACCAGTGTAGAGATCATTAAGTACATTCCTTTCCCCAGTTTTCACTGAACGCCGACGGGCCTCGCACCGCTTAGGTTCACAACACGGCCACCGCCAGCCCCGTCGAAAGTATTCGCCCTCGCGTTGAAAGCAGACTGAGCGGGTATCCGTACCCAGCCAGGCACGGAGTCGTCTTCACTCTCCCGTGCAGAGATTGTCTGCCAAACATTGGGGAAGCCTGTAGGAAGCGCACCCTTCAGCCGTGCTCCAGGGATGGCAAAACGAGGGTTCTTGTGGGTCAAATATCCACGCATTAGACCCTGCGTCAGCAGAGATGCGAGTATAGATTCAAGTTCGGCCATCAAAAGTTGGTCGCGGTCCTGGGCTTTATTCCCGCCAGGATACGGGTTGAGCTCGTATTGACCGTAGTCGTCATTGGGTTCACCGTCTACAAGTGCACCTACCGGGTTTTCTTGCCATTCACCTTGCGCGTCGAAGAATCCGTCTGGTGCTGCGTAATCATCGAAGTCCGTATGATGAGTAGTCTCGGCAGCTTGTATGGAATTATCCCCCAAACCGGAAAAGTCATTGTCAGGGGGATGATACACAACCTGGGACCCATACTCACTCTCCTGGGCCGCTGCATCTTTTGCAAGATCAGGTCGCTTGACTGCCCCAAACAGGCTGGTTGTCCCTATGGCCTCCATTCCTGGACGCTCGTGACGAGCTTGGAGCCATCTCACGACTGTTTCTAACTTGTTCAGATACAAGAATGGCGGTGGACCACGTTGGGCCTGGGCGCGCGAATCGCCATGGAAACCGCCATGGATAAAGACCTTGCGTGTGAGTGAGCGCCAAACAAGGATCTCGCATCGATTGCGAAGTTGAAGCAGAATGCCTTTGCGGGCAAACCACTGTAACTCGGGAGAATCAAAGGCCAAGTACTGTCTGAAGGCAATGTAGTCCCCACTGAGAATGAGCTGACACAGCGGAACAAACTTATCTGCGAGGCCCTGTGCTTCTGGTTTCTGCAACAGTGCTGCGGATGGAAATCGGCCCAAGACAATATTACAAGGAATAAGATAGGTGAGAATCAGATTCTTCTGGCTCATTGCCTGTCGATGACACTGGTCGTAGGCGGCTTGTAAGGCAGTTTGAGCGGGATAAAAGAGATTATTAGAAAAGAGGTAACGTCCAAGGTAATAAAGATATGTTACCCTCTGAGAGGCCGGGAAATATTCCAGAGGAGGAGACTGAGCGCTTATGCTGGCGAACATTTGTTCCGCATTTCGCAGTTTACCACACTGGGGTCCATTAGCGGGCTACCAAGATTGGCCCAAGATTTTTCTCTCACCTGGAATAGGAGCTTCAAGCAGACGTTGGCCATAAGGTATATGCCCACTCGTCTTCCTTCCGGCTTCCCCTGTGTACCCGGCGTGCCGCTTCGGTCCGTCAGACATTTGATGAACGCTTCGCGAACCACGTTTGCCGACTGTTCCACCAGGGTAACCTTTTCTGTGGCCTCTTCCCGGTCTAGACGGCCTTCCTGTCGGAGGAGATGGGCAACCAACTCGGGCCGGCGATCGAGGCCCATGGCCAGCTTCGATAGAACTTTTGAGAGGTACAGGACCGTTGGAAGAACGATGACCCCCATTTGACTGTCTCCCAGAGCGAGAACACATTGACTGTAGTGAATATCGAGTCCGTGATCAGTCTTCTGTCTTTATACAAGGAGAGTCGTCCCGCGTAATCCATTGTAGGAGGCAGCGTTCGTTTCCATGTGTGCCCAGAACTCGACCGCGTACGCAAGGGAGGGGCGGAACGGATGTTTCGATCGAGACTTACTTCAGTAATCCCTTCAGCATGTCGTACGTCTCGAGGAGGTTTTCGACGTTGGCGTCTCGCAGGAAGGTGAAATAGAGCTTCATGAAGACCGGAAACGCCGTCCAGGGCGGACCGGAACGATTTCGAGGTACCAATGCCTCACAACGCTTGAGCAATTCCGCGTCACCTTGTGTATTTGCTGGATAGTATTGTCTCAACTCCAGTGCCATCTTCTGGTATATTTCGGGCAGAGGGGGCTCCAACTGCAGGAAATCCTGCAGCTTTGCGCCATCGCGTTCGTTCGTCAACTCCGCGATGCTGCGCAAGAAGTCGTTCAGAACAACTGGCCCTGGTGCAGCCATTATACCGATTTCCAGTGTGAACAGGCACCTGCTGTTGGGCAGGCCCTTTTTTCGACGGTGAGCGAAAGCTGTCGGAAGAGCTTGCTTGGTGTGCTGATCCTGGTCGTGATTGACTCGACTGAAAGCCTATGCAAGAGCTGCTGTTCTAGGTCGAAGCATGTTTGCGAACAGCGTACCGATGTTGATACCACGCAGTCAACTGACTAAGTACCTTGTTGTGCTCCTTGGTTGCGTTGCGCGCTTTGGCTTGGATAGCAGAGGACACGCGGGAGCTCTCAAAAGACGATCCGCGATGCGATCCGCACCGGCGAAGCTGCCGCCCCGCGCCGCCTTTCTTTTCGAGCGTTAGATGATTGATATCTTGGAGTCGATCAGAACTGCTAAGTTACAACGATCTTGGCATCAAATTAACAGAATTATCAGAACTGTCAATAGCCTTGGACAGCTCATATTGTTGTATAGGATGGCTTTTGATGCACGATCAACTGCCCAAAACACATTCTTCTTGACAGTCCTCGACATACACTGGCGCTATGGAGTGCTTCAGTCCAGAACCAGACAGCTGACAATGTATTGCTTGATTCCACATGGTGACAAATTTAGCAATCGATATACACTTTCTCGGTCAATCTGATCTGTTCTATCAATTCTATCCTGCTTATTATTGAGATTGATTTCCAAGAATCACTTTCACGTGCATCCACGGATTTACATCACGTGTCGAGGCATAACTACGTCATGACGGGACGAAGTGGTGAGAAAGCGAAACAAGAGAAAAGAACGAAAAGAAAGAAAGAATCAATTGATCTTCCTCTGCCGTGTGGTTACATCACCTGCAGGGAAGCTAGCCTGTCTCTTGATCCGTGTCAATTGAGGTCTGGTAGCCCATATTATATACTTGGCTCATCTCAGCCTGCTCTGTTTGATACTCTTCTTCACAGCACCTATGCTGCCGGCATCATTCTCTACCTGATCAGTCACAACGATGGCCAACTCTCGGGGTGATGACTCTCTTCTGCTCGCTTTCATTAGGCAGCCATTCACCGTATTATACATTTTACTGCAGAGGGTCTTAGAATATATCTTTGCTCCTGCGCCGCCGCCATTGTCGGAGCGCCGTGAAAAGCTCCATCGTCCTCGGATTGCCGTGATTGGGGCCGGTTTGACAGGTATCTCGTCAGCAGCTCATTGTGTCGGTCATGGCTTCGATGTCAAGATCTTCGAAGCAAGGTCCAGGGATAAAGGACTGGGAGGAATATGGAGTGTATGATTCCTATTATCTCCTACCAGTTTCCATAAAGCGTGGCTGACTATGGTGTAGAGAGTGAACTCAACCTCTGCATTGCAAATCCACAGCATCATGTACCGCTTCCATCCTTCAGTCAGATATGACTCGGCCTACCCGACCCAGGAGCAGATCCGACAACAGATTATCGAAGTCTGGAAGCGCTACGACCTTCCCGACCACACCGTCTTCGATACACCCGTGAAATCGACGAAGCAAAATAGAGAAGGTAAATGGATAATAAACGACAATGAGCAGGAGCATGGCCTCTTTGACGGCATCGTCGCAGCGGTTGGTGTCTGCGGCGAGCCAAAGATGCCCCCCCTACCCGGCCAGGAGAAGTACAAGGGTCCGATCTTCCATTCTAGCAACCTTGACGGGAAAGACGCCAAGGGGAAAAGGGTCCTTATTGTCGGTGGAGGAGCCAGTGCTATCGAGGCCCTTGAATTTGCCGTCAAGGCTGGGGCTGCCGAGATAGACGTCCTGTCTCGTTCAGACAAATGGGTCATCCCGCGAAATTTCTTTGTTCAAACATTACTGGCTATGAATGTCTTTGGCCAGGAAACGTTCTTCACTTGGATCCCTGAGTGGTTTCTGAAAAAGTTCTTCTATCGAGACCTGCAGGATATCGCCCCCAAGGGTGGCTTGTACACTGGTACGCCTATGGCAAACAATGATCTCTTCGAACAAATTCGCAAGGGCAAGGCACGTTGGCTCCGAGGTGACATCGTTTCCTTGGAGGAAGACGGTGTTCTGTTCAATCATCGTGAGAAAGGAGTGCCCAAGGACGGACCGGGTCACGAGGCTGTTGTGCCTGGAGACCTCATAATCATGGCCACCGGCTTCAAGCGTCCATCGCTATCATTCCTTCCAGACAAGGTGTTTGAGCCCCCGTATGCCCCTCCAAATTGGTACCTCCAAGTCTTCCCTCCTGCATATCCCAGCATCTGCGCCAACAACAGTACGTATGTCAATGCTATCGGAACGGTAGGAAACTACCACATTGGCATCTATACCCGCTTCCTGCTCATGTTTCTTGTCGATCCTCTGACTCGACCAACCGAGGGCTGGATGAAGACCTGGATTGACTTCACGCGGACCATGAAAAGACTAGCGCCCACAGGTGCATTCGACTTCTTCACATATGCTGAGCTGATTTACTGGTATGTCTTCGTCATCATTGTCAATCCGTTCCGCTGGAAGTGGGCTCTCTTTGTCTTCTTCGGTATCGGACGTTCTTTACCCATGAAGATTGTCGAGCATGAGGGTTACATTCGGGACCAATTTGGTGACGAGAAGAATGGTCATAAGTAGTCATCTTATCATGCCTATCTCCGAATGAACCTCCGTGAACTCGACGAGTGTCACTTACATATCTAGCTCCATATGTCGATGCCAATCTCATGACGATGTAATGTAGTGTACATGTACTATGTTCCTGACAATATATGGATAGCTGCGCGTATATACAAATTGCTAAAGTTTTACTGAGCATTCCTTCTCGAAAGGCTTGCTATAGAGGCCTCCTCATCTCTGGCAATTTCCTGCCCGTATCGTAAGCAATATTCCCACGTCGTATTGGGAAACGACCCGTCTCCTCCAGCCAGAGGATCGGAGATAAAATGACAGCACAAACGCTACAAAAAAGTGTAGCGAAAGTCTGCCACAGCAGAACGATCGTAAATCCGATACCGTACGGAACCACGAATTTAATAAATTCCGACGTCTGATAGAGATCCTCTTGCGACTTGATATAATACAGCTTGCGGTCTTCCTTTTGAGATTCCGGGGTATCTGAAGACGAACTGTAAGGGTAGTTCGTCAGAGTGAGTACACTCGTCAGAGTCACTGGCGCAACGTAGAAGGGAACAATCCAGATGGAGAATATCTGAGAGAGCGTGACGTAGAGTTTCATGTGTTCCTTATCGAAAGCTGCCAACACCATTCGATCAGCATCAAATCACAACTAATCATACATTCACAATCTTGCAAAAAAGAGGTCTGCTATGCAAGCCAGACTCACCCACGCTCTTAACCTCATACTCGATCCGCGGCGACATTATCTTGTACGCCTGGTAGACCTTGATGATCAGCAACCTGCTCCCGAACCAGCTCCATGTCCGACAGAACGGATGAGTGAATTCAGCATCGGGCGTGAAGAACCGCTCAATCGTTTGCTTCTGGAGAGCAGGAGTTGATTGGACCAATAGGCCTATTACGGTGGAGATTTCATGCACTGTTGCGATATAGAGAGAGGACGGTCAGTTTGCGTTGATCTCGATGTGGGGTGTTGTGAGGGGATTAAGATTATCGTACCTGGATCTTCCATCGTGAAGATATACCTCCTGGGTGATGCTCCTTGTGGTCTTGAGAAATGTCAAGAGTAAGGAAATCTCATCGAATAATTACCTAGAGTAGATGTTTTGGGCGGTTCCTGAATCAATAAGAACTTAATGGGAGGTGATGATGTCATGATCCAATGAAAGCGCAGAAATGCATGTGACAGAGAACCCGCCCAGTTTTTTTTCAGCGTCAGACTTGGTCGATGCTGCTCTTTAGTTACTCTGCAAGGGAGAGTTAAGATTAGAGGCACAGAGATCGTAATAAAATATCATGACTGCTTTTTATTGGTATTGATGACTATGTACTGTAAGGTATCAAGGGCGATCGACAGAAATGCTGAAACTCCAGATGATAATGCGATAGAGAAACATAGCTTATCCATATCTCAGCCCGCAACAAAGAATGCTTTTTGCGAAATAAGAAAAATATTGAAAGTATGCGCAGTCAGACAGTCCATCATCGCTTCCAGCTCTCGATCTTCTTCCTCCGTTTCTCGAAAGTCTGACCGATCCCTGCGCCATCGCCGCGAGGGCCGTCTTCTGTGAGTCGTCTTTTACGACTCTTCTCCAGGACATTCCCACTGCCTTTCGCCCGCCGCGTGAGTCGCTCGATCCGATCGGCTCCTTCACCCAGTCCTTTCCATTCCTCTCCTCCGAATCCGCCCTCGCGACCAAACTGAGCGCGCCGTTTCGCACGTTCCTTCTTGCTTTCCTTTGGTAATCGGACGAAGTTGGTCTCCTCGTATTCTCTCCGCTCCATCTCCAGTTGTCTCTCTTTCTGAGTCTTCGTGCTCCTGCCGCCTCTCTGGATGGTACTACCAATGCTGGGTTCAGCCATGGGAGCCGACGACATCTCGGTGCTGACGAATTCATCGATAACGTTCGACTTGCGAGGACGACGGGATTCCCTCTCACGTCGGTCAAGGTCTGGTAGAGCAGTCGGCTTGATCTTGGGAGGTCGGTAAATGCCATCGCTAGTAGATTTACTCGTAGCTTTTGTTGATTGTTTCTCGGACCGTTCGACGGACTTGGAGAAGACGGAGATGTTCGGCCGATAAGCCATTTCATCAATGTCCTCCTCCTCTTCACTTTCGCTACCACTGGCATCGCTGTCAGCGCGATCGCTGCCTGACTCGTCCGATCCAGCCTTTTCTCTCTTCCCTTCGCGGGTCTTGGTTGCCTTGGCAGTGCGCTCAGCTCTTTCAGCATCTTCCGCTGCTTTGACCACTTTATCCACCTGGTACTTGAGTCGTGCCTCCAAAGGCCTAATACCACGGTCCAAGTACACCCTCAGCTCAACCAGTTTCTTGACGATATCGTCGCGGAGGGATGAGGCATCATTAGAATCATTGGTTTGGCTCTTCGAGTCGCGCTCTTTGGGGGAGAGCTCGCGTAGCTGACAGATCATCAGGAGCACCAGATTTTGTATATAAGAGAGCAGGATATCGCTCTTCGTGTCCAGCAGGGATATCCCATCTTGCGGGGGTTCGATGGTCACGTCGGAGGGTGCTTCCTTCTTCGTCTTCGGAAGTGATGGGCCGGCGTTCGACAAACAAGCGGTGATATCACCAAGGAGTGTCGATAATGACTGAGCGCCCGAAGGCTGTGACTGTACCTCTGCCGTGGCCATTGTGGGTTGTGTGCTGTCTCTACTGTCAATCTCGCCGCGACAAGAGATTTGACGGGGAAATTTTTTGGGCGGCTATCATCACGTGGTCTTATCTCTGGCTAGTCATGTGTCTCTCCGCCCGAGCGCCTTCTGCTCCGCTCCACATCTCATTTCTGTGCTGCATACCTAACTAGGTATTTGATATTGCACAGTACAAATCGGGAATCATACTCACCAATGATCGCAGATAATCATGGTATCGTCTCTTCTCTTCTGTAGATTTTGTTTTGTTGAGCCGTTCGAGTTGCGATTTCACTGTCTGGACTTTGTACGTACTTCTACAGTCTAGGTAGGTACTTATTAGCCGCAAACCCCCTTTGTCTACCTAGTTGTAATGCCGATGTCTGTTGCTACCGGACATAACGGGTCTACTATAGTTATCTAATGATATATCCATTTGTTGTCCAAAATATTCTTCAGACATGCTGTTAAGAGGATGGAGTTTAGGGCCCCTGGTCCATCCGCTTGCGGTTTTGTGTAACTTGGAAAACTGCTTACTTGAAGTTCTTTGTGTGACCACCCCGTTGATGCAGAAGGGCTGTGGCTGTACACTACTAGCCTTTTCTGATTGCTTCGACGTGACTTGTTCCAGTGTAGGCTCAATAATAGGGACGCACAAAGGACAAAAAGATGACATTCACTTATTCACCCATTTAGGCTGGCCTGCGGTGGAACCTACCAGCAAGCCGGAGATTGCGTTTGCCTACCTCCTTGAAGTCATTTTCTCCTTTCTGGCCCCTTCAAATAATTCTAGCCTGAGTCGAAATCTCTGCGGCACTTTCTAAGATAACAACCCTATTTGCAAGTCACAAATCCCAGAAGGCTTCCCAGCATTCAGGATTGAGCACACCCAGCAAGCTCCTCTCATCTCCCGAAGACTTCTAAGAAGCTCACATATCACATACCAGACATGAGGCTCCTTGTTGTGACTTTTATAGTCCTGTTATCTAGTGTCTGCGCGTTGCGCCTTGCTGTCGATGGAAAATGCCAGAAAGGCTACACAATCTGTCATCCTCCTGGTACAGCTGGAAGCTCTGAAGATACCGTCCATTTGTATCAAAATTTGGTTGACTCTGTCGATGATATGTCCACTAAAAGGGACGTGACGTTCGAAGCGTCTCTACTCGAAAGATCTTCCGTTCCTACTTTATGTTGTTAGTAGGACCTTGCTGAAAATCATTGTCCGCCTCTGGCTAACTGCCAACCAATTTCAGGCGTTCAGTCTATGCAATGTCTGCTTCTGAATAATGACCAAGTACCATTCTGCTGGGTAAGTCCTATTCATATTCAGGCGCACGTTCTCCAACTCACACTTTTGAATACAGGACCGTTTCACCACAAACGTCTATTTCGCTGATGGCTGGTACGGCAGCATCGCCAACGGGAATTTTACATCGCCATCCGGAAGACGGGTTAATTTGATAACAGGTGAATATGCAGATGGCTCTGGAAATATTTATTCTGCGAACCTGGGGGCCAGACCTAACACGGCCACGATGGACTTGCCGGCTCCTTGGACGAGCAAAGGCGTCGGAAGCGCCATACCTGCTAGCATCCTGGGAGCTCCAGCTACGTACACAGTTACAATTCCCGGGACAACAAGACCTGAGAGCATTATTCCTGCTGAAACTGTCGCGGCCACTACTTTGAACGGCACCAGAGTTCCCGGTACAACTGAACCGGCCTCGACGATTGATGGCACGACAGTCGCCGCTCGAGTAACCACTGTCACGGAGACACCCGCTGCTACCCAGACACACCGTGGAACCGCTGTTCAGTTCCATCCTCAGTTGATCCCGGCGTTTGTCACTGCTGGTCTAATGCTGCTCCTTTCAATGTAGTGACAGTTTACGACTGGTATTCGTCTCGACCATGTCGGTAGAAAGTGTATCTTCTTATGGCTGTACGCAAAGACACGTGTCTTTGCGGGTCTTTTTTTCTAGTATATCCGAGGATTATAATAGCTAATGAGAATAATCTGTCGAAGCTTTCTCCTTGCACTGCAGTTAAACTCTGGTTGTTTCGGAGGAAAAGTAAAACCATACCTCTTTTTTACCCCTCACGGCCAGATGGTGATTCATCTTTGTTAGATTTTTAAGAACTTCACATGGAAAAGGGTGTGACTTGTTCTTCCTAGCCATTGAGAAATGCCAGCCAAGCTGCTTATGAATGTGTTGGTTATTCTAAGTATGTCCAATACTGTCTATTTATTGTTGTACAGATCACGTGCTCCTCCAAGACCACGTAGCGGCAAGGCATGAACAACTTAGCTCCGACACTCCGGTTGCATAGAAACCGAGCTCGGGACCCTGATCAACTTCCCAACTTACTTTTGGCCCACTGCCACTAGATATCACAAAAAGTTCCGCTGCCAAGACCATCTCGTGGTCTGCTGGCGCCGCATGAGCAACTGACATACCCTTTTCCTGAGGTGGAAGAAGTGGGTGGACTGTAAGTATGTGATATCCACTGCTAGTTCAAGCTGAGTCCGCGGATTCCCAGAGCTGCAAGCTGACGTGAACTTCTCACTCAAGACGCTCACCATGTTCTCCTCCGCTCGGTCGTGGATTTTCTACACGGTGCTACTAACTAGCTCTTCACTCACCTCAGCCTTCTATCTGCCAGGTGTAGCACCCACTTCCTATGATGAAGGCCAGAGCGTACCGCTATACGTCAACCATTTGACTCCGGGATTAGCGCGGCAAGATGATCAAATACATTCTGTCTTCTCCTACGATTACTACCATCCCGCGTTTCGCTTCTGTCGCCCAGAGGATGGCCCGAAAGATGTTCGAGAATCGCTAGGCAGCATCCTTTTTGGAGACCGTATCCGTACCTCGCCGTTTGAGCTGCACATGGCCAAGAACGAAACCTGCAAGGCAGTCTGCGATGAAGTGAAATTCGACGGTCGCGCCGGGAAATTCACGAACAGAAGAATACTACAGGGCTACAATATTAATTGGCTTGTGGACGGTCTTCCAGCGGCTCAGGCGAATGTCGATACCTTGACCAACACGGAATTCTATACTCCCGGTTTCGACCTTGGATTGGTGGACGAGAAAGGGCAACCGTTCTTAAACAACCACTTCGATATTGTGATCGAATATCATCGTGTGGGACTCCCAAAGCAGAACAAATATCGCGTCGTTGGTGTCTTTGTCCACCCGGATACAAGACGCGATTCTAAGAAGCTTCCCGACGGCTCGGTGGACTGCGGAGAAGGTAGCGCACCTTTGGCCCTTAGCGAGGATGGAGAGACATCCGTGACCTGGACTTATGGTGTATACTGGCGCGAGTCACCAACCCCCTGGGCGACCCGTTGGGACAAATATCTGCACGTCATTGATCCCCAGATCCACTGGCTTTCGCTTATCAACTCTGCTGTCTTCGTCATTCTACTCGTGGGAATGGTCAGCATGATTCTTATCCGCACGCTGAGAAAGGATATTGCGAGATATAACAGACTGGACGCGATTAGCCTCGATGACTTGGATGGTACTTCCGCGGCCGTGGAAGATGGTATCCAGGAAGACTCGGGTTGGAAACTGGTCCATGGCGATGTTTTCCGGCCCCCTAAGTACCCGTTACTGCTCAGTGTGCTGGCCGGTAACGGGGCTCAAATATTTGTCATGGCTGGCGTGACGGTCGGTATGTTACGATCCCTGGGGTTACTGTGCTTTTGTGGCAGGATGCTGACAGCTATGTAGCTATTGCTCTGCTCGGCCTTCTATCCCCTTCGAACCGTGGCTTCTTGGGCACCGCGATCCTCATTCTCTATACCTTTTTCGGGTTTATCGGGGGTTACGTCTCTGCACGTACCTATAAGGCTCTAGGAGGAGAGGCATGGAAGCGGAATATTATCCTGACGCCTGTTCTGATCCCAGGGTTTGTATTTGCGGTTTTCTTCTTGCTCAACCTCTTCGTCTGGGCCCAAGGATCTAGTG
The DNA here is from genome assembly GCF_004022145.1 of Paecilomyces variotii. Lineage (NCBI taxonomy): Eukaryota > Fungi > Ascomycota > Eurotiomycetes > Eurotiales > Thermoascaceae > Paecilomyces > Paecilomyces variotii. The sequence goes on from NW_021167162.1 coordinate 51,731, forward strand.
GTGCCGTGCCATTTAGCACCATGTTGGTGCTAGTGGTCATTTGGTTTATCATCAGTGTCCCACTGAGCGTGGCTGGTAGCTGGGTCGGATTTAAGCAGAAGGTTGGTTCTCGTATTTCCCTACAGTTGAATTTGGTAAGCTGGTTTATCTGACTGTCTATAGACAATTGAAGGGCCCACGAAGACAAACCAGATTCCACGCCAGGTGCCTCCGATGACTGGGACTCTTCGCACCATACCTTCCATCCTGCTTACCGGTATCCTTCCATTTGCCGCTATTTTCCTGGAGCTCTACTTCATCATGAACTCCCTTTGGACCAGCAAGATTTACTACATGTTCGGGTTCCTCTTTTTGTGTTACGGGCTCATGATCATCACGTGTGCTGCAACGACTGTTCTACTTGTGTACTTCCTCTTGTGTGCTGAGAACTACCGATGGCATTGGCGAGCCTTTGTCGGTGCTGGTATGACCGGTGGCTATGTTTTCATCAACGCACTCCTCTTCTGGGCCACCCGAGTCAGTTTTGGAGGTCTGACAGGCGCTGTCCTCTATGTCGGGTATTCTGCGCTGATTGGATTCCTGGTGTTTATCCTGACCGGTAAGTTGATTCTGTGCAGAAAAAGCTGGTGAATGTTATTAACTGTGTTCTGTCAGGTGCTATTGGCTTCTTCGCCAGCTGGGCATTTGTCCAGCGCATCTACGGTTCTATCAAGGTGGATTAAACACATGTTGACGATCCGTGGTCTTTTTTTATCCCTTTACTGTGTACTGCCTACAGTGCAGAGCGAGTCTGCGCAATGGTCATGTTGGCCTCTCCTCGATTTCGGTAGCAATGCGGATGTCTGAACGGTTGTTGCTTTCTGGATGCCTAGTCGAACCAGCAGCGATTAGATGCGTCTAGGAGACCTAACATAACGATGAATTGCGGGTCATGTTCGTCTTTCTGAATGTGCAACTTACGATGTGTGTTCATATATCCCTTAGAATTAGTGCTTTGCCGTCTTTGGTGTTCAAGTTTCGGTGTTGTTGGGCAATAAATAAAACATGTACATACTTAAAGTGGCTGTACCATATTATCCTCGAATATGGAGATGAGTTAGTTACTTACGTCATGGTCCACGTTAGCCGCTTCGTAACTCGAGTAGAGTAGATTATGTCTTTTGCGTATGGTATGGTATTCAATAGACATTCGACGATGGATAATAATACTAGAATCGCTATCTTCTTTGAGACTCAATGATAAGTTACCATATCGGCTCCCGACGCAGTCTCGATCTCTTTGGTAATCCAAACCAGCTTAGTCGGAGAAAAAGGCCTAGTTATGGAACGAGCCCTTCGTGGCGTCTGCGCGGGTGGCTTATCAATCTTAGAGGCAGATCCCGATCGCAAAGGTCAGCCAAGAATCTCCTGGTTTCAACTATTATTCTAAGATGCCAGTCATAAGTATCGTGGGGCAGGTCGGATGTTTAGGAATCGCAGGCCTGGGCGGCAAGTCCCAAGTCCGGTGCCGCGTCCAGACCCGGCGACAGCCCGTTCAAAGGGTCATGCTTTTCTTTGCCCCTTCGACTGTCCCCCGATCTCTGACAACCAGCTTCTCCTGCTAGACATACATTCTCCTCATTCTTCCTGTCGTTGATTTCTTTTTCGACACTTGCGCTATAGTCCTGCCCCGCAGCTTTATTTAACCGCCAAGGACCGTGAAACTCGTCCACCGCTTCCTTTACCCCGCGTCAGACTGGTTTGCGCCTGTTTGAACGACGTACGAGCCTCACTGGGCGCAGCACATCGTGGAGGACTTGCTTTGGTCGCTTAAGTAATCCGTTGATCGAATAAACAGAATGGGAAAGACGTAGGTGCATTGTTATGAGCTCTGCCGGGGGTTTGAACGCGTCGTGCCCCGCCATAATCGCTGCTCCTAATGGGAACAGACAACAAATGATCGCGCAATATGGCCCAGACCTGCACATCATCACTGTTGTCGCGGAATTGCTCCTAGATTGTCTCTGAGGGCTGTTGCTAATGCCATCCATGTGCTGTGCAGGCAATCGAAGCTTTCCCCCACCCAGCTCGAGGAGCTCCAAAAGGCCACACACTTTGATAAGAAGGAACTGCAGCAATGGTATAAAGGTAAGGCGACGTTTGCTTTCTCAGTATCATTACAGGTGTCAGGGGAGCTGACAGCGTGCGATCATATCAGGTTTCCTTAAGGATTGCCCTTCAGGGAATCTGACCAAGGAGGACTTCCAGAAGATCTATCGCCAGTTCTTCCCTTATGGGGACCCGGCCCCGTTTGCAGATTATGTATTCCGTGTCTTCGATTCCGATAGGAGTGGCACGATAGACTTCAAGGAGTTCATCTGCGCGCTGTCGATCACGTCCCGCGGCAAAATGGAGGATAAGCTGGACTGGGCGTTTCAACTGTATGACATCGATGGTGACGGAAGGATCAGTTATGATGAAATGCTGGCGATTGTGGAAGCGATCTACAAAATGGTACGCATCTGTTTCCGACCGGATTCTCGTGGCATTGGAACTGACTGACTCGTTTTGTAGGTGGGCAACATGGTCAAACTACCGGAGGACGAAGATACCCCTGAAAAGCGAGTAAGGAAAATTTTCAACATGATGGACAAGGACGAGAATGGCTCTCTCGATCTGGAGGAATTCAAAGAAGGCAGCAAGCGCGACCAGACCATTGTCAGCGCCCTGTCTCTATATGACGGCCTAGTATAAAGCTAGCCGTCCGGTTTTGAGCATTTCTTCATTTCTTCGTCTCTTTCTCCAAATTCTCGTTTATTCCCCCGGCTGTATCTGATCACTCCCATTTTCCCCCGTTTGTGTCCATTTGTGTCCATTTGGGTAAATATTTCTTTACTCTGGAAGCCAGGGACCGCTTGCCCTGTCGTGTCGACTTCACCCTAGTCTGACGGTAAACCGAGCTGCTGTTCAATACCTCGATCCAAATGATCTGAAGAGTCTCTGGAGTTTCTGTGCTTCTTGATAGCTATTTTTCCTTCCGAGTTGCCTCTATGGAATGTTTCCTGTATAGTCAAGAGAACGAAAGGCTTGGGTGGCCCTGTTTAGATCTCATCTTTTGTATTGTTTTCGCCTATTGTTGATTAGTTGAGCGGCTGCTTGATGAAATTCTCCATAGTCAGTTAGCGCACGTTTTCGGTTATTTCAATTTTCTGATAAACGCTTTGTTGCTTTATCTCGTGACGTTTTATATAAATTTGATTTACGTTACGTATTTCATACTAAGACCTATGTGTAGCGGATATCTTGTAATACTTAGTAGACCGACATATAGATAAGGCGCCCACCTTGTCCCCTGTTGGCTAGATACTGCATATACTAATAATATCCTCTCAATTGAACAAAACATGGACCAAAAACAACAATTATTATTCCTACTTTAGCAAAGGCAAACACCCTTACCATACACCCCACCACGTGACAATAACACCTTGAAATCAACGCACGGACCATCTTCCCGCGCCCCTCCAATATTGACTTATCTTCACCGCCCGCAGTTTAATCCCGGAAGAAGAAGAGATGGAATTATTATTGATATGTTGAAGGTAACTCCGCTATTATTTCGACCGGCGCGGCCTTACTCTCTCTTCCACAGAACCATGTCTTCCGGTACATTGAGCCATGATCTTTTTATTCCTTTTATTCTTTGAGAGCAGGCTAATTAGACTAACTAACTAACTAACTGCTTCAGCTCCCCATCTTCCTCCCGATAGGCGTCCGATCGTCATCTCTGGTCCCTCGGGGGTCGGAAAGGGGACGTTATACAAGCGACTGTTTCAGCAGCATCCGGATACCTTTGCTCTGTCTGTTAGTCACACGACGCGCAAGCCCAGACCGGGTGAGCAGGAAGGTGTAAGTTTTTTGGTTTTTGTTTTCCGTTCCAATTCGGGGGAAGTTTTAAGGAGGAATAACTGATTCGATTGTGCTTTCGCGATCTAGGTCGACTATCACTATGTCACAAAGGAGGAATTCCAGGACTTGATCTCCAAGGATGGATTCGTGGAGTGGTGCGTTTTCGCTCTTGATTTGATAAATGAAAAGACGATAGTTAGTCCGTGGCTAATATTGATGGTTTAAACTCAGGGCCCAGTTCGGAGACAACCTCTACGGCACAAGCAAGAAGACTATTCAGGAACAGAGTGCGAAGGGTCGTGTCGTGGTGTTGGACATTGAGATGGAGGGTGTCAAGCAGGTCAAACGCTCTGACATCAAGGCGCGTTATGTCTTCATCGCGCCGCCATCTGAGGAGGAGCTCGAGAAACGCCTGCGTGGCCGGGCCACCGATTCGGAGAGCAGTATTCTGGTTAGTCCATTCTAGTCCTCGTCGTCATTCCTTAGACGATTCGCACCCTTCAGGGTCATTATGTACTGACTGATCGTACAGAAACGTCTGGCGCAGGCTAAGCTGGAGCTTGAGTACGCCAAGACTCCCGGTGTCCATGACAAGACCATCGTCAACGATGACCTGGACAGGGCCTACAAGGAGTTGGAGGACTGGGTCTACACTCCTCCGGCTGACTCTTAGGTCTGGCCCGATTGTCACTTATCGGGTGGATATCTTGTCTCACGCATGCTTTCGCCCGGAGACGATCGCATTCAACGAGACGAAAAGCCATAGACCAGAACGGCCTCCGTACTTATCCCGCGGGGTAATTGCCCCCCATCTGCACATCTGGGCTAGATATGTAAAGGTTGGACTCGACGAGCCTAGTGCATGCTATCTCTATCAATCGCGATCTTGGTGCCATCGCAGACGGGGTTGCACATTTCTCCATGACCGATGCACATAGAGATTAAGATGCAGGATCAATGCCCTGTGATGATGACTTCTTGGCTAGAGAGATAAGGTAATACCAAATAAAGACCTAGGTATATTTCCTAGTCCTTCCATTGCTCATTCCTAGGTTGCGAGAATAGCGTATAATGTCTCTACAGGAAGCTATGAGTTTCTCTGGAGTAGGGTCGAGTGCATTGCAAAGCGAGAAAAAGCAATAATTCTCCAAAATAAACAACGTAGCAGCATAAACACGTGAGATTGCTGGCGCCGAGTCTCCCTAGCCCAACACTGACAGTAATACTAGAAACCAAGAAAATTCCCTGCGTAGCCTTTAAGTCTAAGCAATATCATCACAGCTCGCCCATAATCCACAAGCCTTGTTAGGCCAGTGCACCCATAGGGTCCCAGAGGGGAAGCACCTTGGGCTCCTGGCTCAGAACGTCTCTGACCTCCTTGCTAACAAACCTGGGATCGACGACTACCTGGTAGACAAACTCATCCATCCAGCGATCGGTCATGACGAACCATCCCTTGTCTCCAGCATTTTCGCCCCAGGAGTTCTGAACGCGCCAGCGGACAGGCTTACCTCCCTCAATGTGCACGGCCGTCAGGACCATTGCATGCGTCATGGCAGACTCGCCCGTCTTGAGTCGATTGGCCTTGTTCAATCCAAGGTTGATATTGAAACCAAGGCTATAATCGTACAGCGTCAGGTCCATGATCCCGGATGCCGAGTCCGAGAACTTGCCCACATCGGAGCCGAAGAAGACCGGCAAACCGGCGCGGAGCATGGAGATAGCAGCAGATTTGATCGTCTATCATTCGTGGTCAGGGACAGTGCAATAATACCCGAGAGAAAAGATCCACAACTGCTCACTTACATTCATATCAACGTTGACATAGGTAGTGGGCCTACCACCGACCACATTTCCAAGTCTATCGACCGTCAAGAGACGGCCGTATTCATTTCTAGGGTCATTCACCAGGCTGAAAAGCTCGTGAACGTTGGTACCACCACAGGCACGGATTCCCTCCTTGGTAGACAGGCTCGCCGCAAATTCCTTTGGTGTCATAGATACCTTGTGGAACTTCTCCTCTGCATCGTAGAAATCCCACGAGAACTTCTTCTCGGTACTTGGGGGCGGGCCCAACATGATCGTAAGGATTGCATGGATCTCCTGCAGGAACTCATCCTTCTTACCAGCGAGTAAAGCCTTTGCCTTGGCACTGTCCCGCTGTGCCAGCTTGCGCAGGATCAACGCATGTTCTCGCAGCTTGGTTGTTATCAGTGACCCCATCTTTGAGCTGTTCTTCGCATTGTAGGAATCCGGATATAGAGACTGGGGGACCAAGCCGTATTTCTGCACCAGATTAGCGACCATATCCCACTGGCCCCCATCTCCGACGGGGCTCAACAGTAGTCTTTGGATCAATCGACTATCCAGGTCCTGGTCTGCAGTATCGATCGCATGCTCCAGGAACCAATTGGCCTTCTCGATTTTGTCCCAGTAGAACAGATAAGCCTGGCTCAGTTCGAACTGCGTGAGGTTGTATTTTTTCATGATGGCCACACGGAAGACATTCGTCGAGGCAAAGAGCCAACAACGGCCAGAGGACCGCTGGTTCGTGATGGGTGCTCCTTCAAAGGGGATGCGGACATTGAAGGTCTGGGTATCCGCTACCTGTGCCGCAGGGTTCGTCAAGATGGAACCTATCGGATTCGCAGAGAGTGCAGAGAGAGCTAGGCGACTCTGCTTTCCCATTAGCTGTCTGGCGAGTCTTATCTGCAGGATCAAGAATACCTTTGGATCTGCGAGCAGTTTCTGCTCCCAGTCCCTTGTCTGTCCTATGGAGATCGTAGTAGTTCGGTCACGGACAGGGTAAGGAGGAGCTACCGAACAGCATCAGCAAAATCGAACTGGATCATACGGTCTAACCCGTCGTCAAGCGTGACACATACGAGAATCATCTTCCACATAGACGTAAGGGTCCTTTTCTTCAACATCCGTCATGTCGAGGGCCCCCAGTCGGCGAGCCAAGGCCTTCTCCTCGAAGCTGGAGAACTCGTGAGATTGACCTGCACCCATCTTGGCCCAGGGAATACGCGAAGCAACAGTATATTAGGTACTCTAAAAGGAATCTAGATTAGCGATTCACAAACTCTTACAGTGCATGGAGGGTGGATGTAATTCTACTAGCGAAGGGTAGAAGCGATGAGGAGCAGAGCGAACGTGACGCCAGCAACGCTCATGTGAATTCCCCAAGGTCCTTCCAGTTGAAGCTTCCCGATATACCTAGGTAGGCAGGTGCGGGGGCTTATCTGATATGATAACGGCGGAAGGAGCCATCCGTTATTTATCACTAAGTATTTAGCGGCTCCACTGCTGCCTGGTTCTTCTCCACGGCTAAAATAAGACACAATTGTAACTACCTTATCTGATCTGTTACCAGGTAGTTATCTAGAGATAGAGATAGAGATAGAACATGGAGAAGACGTGCAAAGAAACACAGCAAAATATCGACAACTGGCTAGACGCACCTAGTCAATCGACGCGGAGGACACCGTCGAGAGTTGCATATCTCCGCCTATTTCCGTGACTTAACTCCAACCCAGACAGCAGAAGTACTGTACTGTACCTAACTAGTAACTTCCATCCATTGGCAACAAACACATCTGTTTCAAAAGTCATCTATCTCCTTTCACGATTAAGTACTCGCTAAATATGCCATATGAATTTATCAATAACAATGGCACTATCAATCCCTCTGCAAGAAAGCAGATCCGTCGCCATGTGGCAACTGGGAAGAATGCCGGGAAGAAACTAGCGCGGCCGTCGCGAAAGAAAGCATTCGAACTGAGCCGCAAGTCAGCTGCAGCTGTTATCAAGACACCGGAGGTCGTGAAGAAGACTCATGATTCAAAGCCCACCGAAGAAGTGATTTACGCTGTTGAGCAACAGATTGGCGATGGATTGTCCATACTCCCAGTTCCAGATGAGCTTGTTCCCGGGTCCAGGCCGCTTGAGCGAATGGGTATGTATGGCTATATCCGAATGGGCACTTGGTGTTATCATCATTAACAAGCGTATGTTATCTAGCCATCTCCTTCATAGGAGGTCTTCGACATGCACCTGAGATGAGCAATGCGCTAGATACTACCAGCATGTCGTCCTCGATATGGGTCCAGTTTATGTTCTCGGACGAAGCATGTGTGTATTGTATCTGGGATGGCAGACTTTCTATGGGGAAATCCCACTAACTATGTCCAGACTTTCATTGCATGGTAGCCTTATCTGTGACAGTTCTCGACCCGATTGCTATAAAGCCAGCGGGCCTCCTTGTGGCAGCGCGTCACCTATCACAGACTTTCCGTCTGATCAATGAAAGACTATCTGGAGATAATGCAGCATCCGATACGACCATCGCGGTAGTCGTGATGTTAGCAGAATATGAGCGCCAACTAGGTCACTACAATAACTGCCTTGTGCATATCGAAGGGCTTCAGCGAATGGTTGAGTTGCGAGGTGGTATCTCGAAGCTCACGAGCATAAATCCTCACCTGACCAAAAAGATATTCAGGTAAGACTGTCGCAATGATTATTGACTATTCCGTTGACAAAGTTCTGACGCGTTACAAAAAGAATTGATCTCGAGTATGCCCTCCATACAGGCTCGCCGACACGATTCAGTCCCCAGGATATTGCGTTCGGTAGCACAGGCATTTTGAGGTTTCCCAGAAAACATCAAAGACGGAGCGAACAGAAGGGATCCATCGTTTATCGTTCCGCGAAGTTCAAACAGTTGAGCGCCGATCTTGAAGACGTTTTCATGGATATTATATATTTCGCCCACTTGCTCAATGAGACCAGCTCTAGACGGCTACCCAAGATGGATCATTGTGTCTTCCATGAAAATATCCTGTTCCTCGGGTACCGCCTGATCGCCATCAGTACTTTACGGGGGCCCAATCATCCAAATAATCTTGAAGACATGATTCATTTGGGCCTAACGACTTTTGTGTCGGCATTCTTCTGGAGTCTTGACCGCAGCATTCCCACTATCCCACTTCTCACCGAATCAATCCGCTCTATTGTCCAGAGGTATGCAGGTGATAGCCAGGAAGAAAGAGCCGTTCTCCTTTGGCTACTGTTTACTCTAGCAGCTTCTATCTCCAAACAACCAGACGATGAAGTATGGTTGGTTCCAAAGGCGGCGGAGACAATGGATGCCATGGATCTGCATACCTGGGAAGATGTGCATAGAACTCTTTCCATGTTCCCATGGGTCAACGCTACCCACAATACGGCAGGTCAGGCACTTTGGCAGAAATCACGCGTCCCCTTGTCACTTCTCAGAGAAAGGCTGGAAATCAATTGATCTCGGCAATAAAACACCGCTATTGAGAGTGTTGATAATAACTGCTTCGTTGATTTTGATTATCTCTGGATTACCCCGCTCTCCTGACTGCGCCGACATCTCTCAATGGCAGTTAATCATCAACCAAGTCTTCTACAGAAGGGACCAGCCACAAGATAATCAGACGCAATTGACAGATCATAACTCCTGCAGAATTCTCTTTACATAACCAGGCTCAATGGACTCCAGTTCCATGGCAATTAAATCCCAGACATATTGCTGTGACTGTTTCCCTTCCTCGTCCGTTATCCAGCTCGGTACAACGTCCCTAAAATAACAAGCTGCATTAGCAAGGGATTTCTTTTGGTAGAAGAGACAGTAACTCACTCAGCAATCTTGCACGAGGAAAGGTAACATCCATGGCTCTCCCAGCCCGCGACGGCCGCATGAAGGAGTGTCCGGCTGCCAACCTCCGCCGTCCGCCCATACTGGTCAAGCTGGGCCTGAAGATGCTCACGAAATTCGGGTGTTGCGTTCCGACTTAGGTCTGTCTTACAGAGTCCTGGGCAGACAGTGTTCAAGACCACCCCTGAGCGAGATACGGGGATCAGGGCTGCGAGATAGCGGATTGCAAAGATCTCTAGGAGTTTAGACAGAGGGTATCTAACAACGAAGCTCCATCTTAGCTGGGATAAAACGGCACGGGACTCCATGATAAGTTCACATACGTTTGCATCAAACCGGACTCGTTCTCATCCATCTTCACGAACGGGTCATCCTTGATTTTATACCAGTCTTCTTTAGCCCGGAAACCAACTCCGCTCGAGACGAGCGTCAGACAAGGCAAGATGTTGAACCGCTGCGCAGTTTCCTTCAGCTTAGGCAACAGAAGCACCGCAAGCAGAAACGTGCTAAACACGTTGACCGTGAGGGGTAAGATATGTCCCTCGGCCATCGTTCGCTGGGAAACTGCAACGGCTGCGTTCTCAATTACCGCATCGATACGGTCCAATTCTGCAACAGCCCTCTTCGCGAAGACCTTGACAGAGTCATAGCTCGCTAGGTCGAGTGCCCATACTTCAGCGACGTGCGACTTGTCTGTTGCCTTTTCGATCTCTGCCTTTGCTGTCTCACCGGCACCCACGTTGCGAACGGCCATAATGACCTTGGCCGCACCGAGTGTGACCAAATGCTTGGCTGCTTCGAATCCCAGACCAGTATTGGATCCCGTCACGATATATGTACGTCCCGCACACGTCTCAGTCGTGGCGAGGAGGGGAAGAATACGACTTTGGGTTTCGATGGACTCCGACATGATGGGTCTAAGTGAACCTGATGTATATGAATGAAATATATATCTTGAACGAGAGAGACTCAGAGAATGTGTCAATTTTTCTTCTCAATGAAAGAAGTGGATATGAGTCGCATATGAACTCACCAAGAGTCAGGGCAGATGCCACATATATATACACCTCCACCAGTCCGACGGCTCTTCGGAAATAGGACGATTTCAACTCATAATGACCGTTCTTGAGCGGACCTAGATACAAAATAAAATCCGAGGGAATAGATTGCTATACCCCGAATGATCAGCTCATCTTACATTATCCCCACAGGTTAGTTGAGGCGATGCTGTGCCCAGGAGACAGTTTGAGCTGATCTGGCAATGGGAGACTGATTTCCTAGTCCGGATGTCCAGTCTAGCCAATCAGAGACTCTTTTCCTAACTAGGATAGCGTGATGTTATACCGTTAACTGAGAAAAAGGACGCCAGTATTTATTTGTCACTACCATGTATACGGTCATAGTAAAGACACAGCTCGAAAATGATTGGAGAAAAAGAAGATGTTTCTATTTATCTACATATAAAGCTCTAGCTGCTAACCTCCCATCGCAACATACCCGTCAGTCATTTCAAAGCTCGCGCCTATATCATGGAAAAAAGATAGCATCACCGGCGTAACTGGGAGAAAAAGAGAGAAGGCAAGAGACTCGTCAAGACAGTCGGGCCATGATCCGAGGAGGCATGCTGATCGCAACGCGCTCTCTATGATCCATCTCTTCATAGATCGGGTATCAATGTAGTGGTGGGGAGTGGAGGAGCGATAAGGGACGGGCTCAATCTTAGAGGGTCACAAGCAGGAAGCGCGGGGCGATGAAACATGTGAACATTCCCACCAGAAAATGCGTGACAGTGGACTGAACAACAGAACGGAAGTCATTGGATCCAAAAAGCCAAAAAAGAAACTGGCCGAGTGAGACTGTGGCCATGGTCCCCACCAGGATCTGTTGTTCACCGACGGTCAAAGAACCAACTGCTACGCTTACCAGATCCCTCAGACTGGAGTCCAGATACTGTAGGAATAGCAGCACTCCCGTTGGCATCAGAACCACCACCGCCACGAAGCGGCTTGGCGATCCTGGAACCGCCGAAGCTGAAGCCCCCAGCGGCGTCCATGGAGGGAAGACCCCGAGTGGAACCCTGCTTGGCTGCTTCGAGACGCTCCTTGACAGCTGTAAGCTGCGCTTCGAATCTAAAAACAATCAGTCAGCAACACGTCAACCAGAAAGGGTATCGTTATACGAACCTGTGGTTAGCAGCCGTTAGCTTCTCCTGGCTGTCCTGGAGCAAGCTCTCCAGACTGCTGATCCGCTCGTTGCGTGCAATCAGCTTTCGTTCGGCGATAGCAACTTCCTTCTTCAGGCTGCTGTTCTGCTCCACGAGCTGGCGCTGCACGTGGGTCAGTTGTTCGAGATTGCGTTCCAGGAACGCCATCTTCTTCTGCTGAGCGCGGTTGTTAGAGGACTTCAGCACATTGTTGTACTGCTCCCGCGTCTCATCAAGGGAGATCTCGAGTTCAACAACACGCTCGCAGCGGTTCTGAAGGTCACGCATGAGCGACTTCTTCATGATGTCGAAGTCAGCGATCTGCTGCTGCAGCGTCTTGCTGTTCACAGCTGCGGATCCCGCCGTGCCATTGGCAGAGGCGCGCTGAGCCTCAGCCAGTTCGTCGCGCAGCTTCTTCAACTCCTCATCCCGGCGAGTAAGCTCAGCCCTGAGGGCCTCCGCGGACTGCATCTCATGATCGCGCTGGCTGATGTATGCCTTCTCCAGACGCTGGCGGATCTCCTCAATGTCGCTCTCGCCCAAGTTGCGCTCGAGGATCTGCTCGTATTCGTGTTCGAGGTCAGTCAACTTCTGCTCAAGTTCCACCACCCGGCTGTCCTGCAGCTCGGACATCTCGCTCCGGTCGTTCATCGTCAGCTCCGCCTGTCTCACGAAGCCTTGAGTCTCGAGGAGACTGGCACGCAGCTCTGCGAACTCATCTGGAGCAACAGCCTCGCCAGCAGAACTGTGCTGGTAGAGTGAGTCGACTCGCTCGATGAGCTTTTGGATCTTTCTCTCGTTGTCCGAAAAGACATCGAGCCCCAGATCGAAGCCGGCCATCATCTTCGCCATCCTCTCCGCCTTCGTGCGGTCCTTCTCATCAAGAGCAGCACTAGTCTCCTTGGCACTGATCCGAACATCCAAGAGCTGCTGCTTGATTTCATCCAACTCGGCAGTAAGCTCAGCGTTGGCTTCCTTGAGACTGTCCATGGTGATGGACGCTTCCTTACTCTCATAGGACACCTTTTCGAGCTGCATCCGCAATTCGTTAACCTCAGTGTTAAGTTTCTCGTTGTCTTTCGATGTCCTAGAGGCATTCTCTTTTATGGTCCTGAGCTCCTCTCGGGCATCGTGCAAGCTTCTCTCGACGTTAGAAATATGAGTCTCCTTTTCCGCCAGCTGATCTTGCAGCTCGTTCTCCCGCCGCAAGAACTCCTCGCGCTCGTCCTTCTCCAGCACAATACTGGGCGTACCAGCACGCTCACCTAGCCGTGAGTCAGGCCGGCTAGGGGTCTCGGCACGAGCCTCCTGCAGTCTTGATGGGGTTCCGGGGCGCTGACGGGCATCGGGCCTCGCGGCTCCAATGCCCTCGATGCTTCTAGCCTGCGTCCAACGCTCCTTGGGAACAGCCTCGCCACTTCGCCATAGCTGAACCTCCCCTTCCAGGCTGGAAATGTAGTTCTCGAAACTAGTAACCTGGCTCTGGGCTTTCTTGAGCAGCTGCTTGAGCTCCGCAGGACTGAGCTCCGCATTGATCTTTGCCTTGTTCTTAATTGCCTTGGCTCGTACACCGAATCTCAATGTCGAAACTGTTTCTGCATCGTTGTAGCTGCTAGGAGAACAATTGATGATGAGAGTTGTCCGCGAGTTACCTCCCAAACTCTCCTGCAGGATACGGGTGAGTTTCGAGTCACGATACGGGACATGGGAAGATTTCCCGTCCGTCAAAGCGTTGATGACCATACCAAGAGCACTCAAACTCTTGTTGATCTTCTTGGCTTCCTCGAGGGTCTGACCACTTGCACCTGTCTTTCCAACCTTCTCACTACCAGCCAAATCGACCAGGAACAGCTGTCCACTCTTCATCGAGCCAGTTTCGACATTCTTCTGGGTGATCGTGATGACGAAGATCGAGTGTGATCGCGAGGATTCCTGGTTCATGTTCGTTGCCGCCACGGATCTTGCTTCTCCACCACGTCGCATCACCTCGTAGACTTCTTGCACGCTGGAGACGTAGATTTCCAGGAGGCCCTTGACGTAGACACCTCTCGACTTCTCCTCGTGAACGGGGAGATTGTCATTCTGAGGCACCAAGAGATCACGGATGCGCTCCATGTAAATTTCCATATAACTGACTCGTACCGTATACTCGATGTTGCTGGGACTGGACAAGATGCTGGCGAAGATCTGCTCGACGATGCGGGGAATGATACCTTTGCCCTCATCGTCGTCGATGTCGGAACCCATCATGGTATATGATTTACCGGCACCAGTTTGACCGTACGCGAAGACGGTTCCGTTGTATCCATTGAGGATATCATCCACAGTCGACCGAATAGAGAAGTTAAAGATATCTGTTTGCCGCGAGTCCATCGGGAACACGCGGTCAAACGTGAAGGCGGCTTGGCCTTCCCTGGACTGTTGACCATCATCAGCTCCCACTTCTGTCTTCTAAATACAAAAAATAACATATCTGCATGCTGCATGGTGGTATGCATGCACCGTGCAAAGCGGGAGTATTCTCACATTAATCTTACATGTGTCCTCAGTCTCGAACTCGACGATTGGTTCACCTCCGGATGCGAGCTCAACCTTGTTCTGCGGCCGAAATCTCGCAACCACTGTTTATCCTACCGTCAGTCTCCGGTTCCAGGGCTGGTAGCGCAAACACACAGCCGAATAAGCGTACCCTTGATGGTGTTGGAGCCGGTTGAGCTCGAGGACCTGTCATTGCGAAGATGCTCCTGTCAGCGATGCCTTCCAAAACCTCCCCCAACGGGCAGTCGAAAGACGTCCAAGGAGCGACTCACGCCATGTTGGCTGCTTGCTAGATGAACTGCGTCTATCACGAACAGTTGGTGCAGTCCCCTAGAATGGGGCAAGTGGCAGTACGAAAACACTCAGACACGAAAGCACGCCGCGAATTCTAGGGCGAGTCGAAATCCGATCGGTCAGGGGTTCACGTGCGGCAGTGGGCGCTGAGGCAGAAATCGAAACCCCCTCCCACGCCAAAGGAAACGCACAAAAAAACGAAAAAAAAGGCACAGATATCACAGACCACCCCTGGAGCAGAGGAAGGTCAGATGCAGAGCCAGCTTGAAGAGGAACAGAACAGATTATGCCAGATGTTTCAGGACTGCGGAGGGGCCACCAGCGTCGAGGTAGCGCATCGCATCGTTGTTGACAGCGAGTGGAGCTTCTACTGTTGAGATTCTTGGCAACGATTAACTAACGCCCGCGTTTCGTGGCCCGCGCAGAGCCAGTCATGGTGAGGATACCATAGTCTAGAGTAACTAACTAAGTGTATTCCAACAACTCATCTAGGCCTACGTGGTCAGTGGCCGATTGACAGTGGTGGCTGTAGCTGTTATGGTGGGCACTGGACGAAATGGGATGTACAGTTACTCATATTGCAATTGATGCAGTTTAACTAAAGGAGCAGATCACAAAATGCAGCTATCGACACTGAAAATCACCACGCCTAAACCCCACGCTGTGCAATTTGACCAAGGGAGGAAATGAAGAGTGGAATGCCCTGATCGATGGAAATCTCATGCAGGTCCAGAAAAAAAAGACAACAAAAAGCGCCAGTCAGAAAAGGAATGTGGTAAAGAGACAACGCTCCGTTGACGGATAGCAGGATCCGATGCACCGACACCTAGAACCCAAGAAACATACGTAGTGGCGAGAACCGGGTGGAATAAAAGCCAGAAAGAGCAAGAAACCGTCTAGTCCTCCCAGCTCTTCTCGACGGTCTCGCGGACACGCTTGGCGTATTCGCGACGGTTGTCCTTGTAGAGGTTCGAAGCCTCGACGTTCGCAGGAGACGAGGTGTTGGGATCGTTAAGCAAACTATTAAAAGGAAGATTAGATTCGTGAGCTTCCAGATATACGGACGAAAACATACCTCTGGATACTAGTCAGGATGGCCGCCACGTCATAGGTAGGACTCCAGCGGTTCTGCAGAATATCGAGACAGAGCTCGCCAGTGCCATAGACATTAGGATGGAACATCTGGCTGATGAACTTGACACCTGGGGGTTTGTTGGGGTACTGTTCTTCGAAGTGCATCACAAGGCGAAAGGTGCCATCCTCAAAAGGAGTGTCCGCGGGGCCGATGATGACGGCATTCCTAGACAGCGTCAGTCAACCAGCTGGTCCAGGTCCCTTTTATCACAGTGTCACACAACTTACCAGGTCATGACATTGTCAGCAACTGGAGATGCAGAGACACCCGCTGGAGGGTCTGTTTGCATGCGCTGCATCACATAACTCAGTCAGCGGAACAGTTCCCACGCGACCCCATGCGTGCATGCACAGGCGGGGTCGAAAGAGAAAACTGGCGGCCATCTAGATTGCCATCTAGAGTCACCAGAACGTACCTTGAAGTCACGCATGAGACGGCGACGAGCGGAGGTCGACATCGTGGATACGTGTGGAGCTGGTGATGAGGGGACAAGATGATCCTTGGGCAACGATTCAGGTTCGAGTGTGGCGGTCACAGACAAGATACGTGACCTAGCGTAGGACAGAAACAGCCTGGAGAGATATGAGGGCTTTTGCAGTTGAGTAGTGATCAGCCTGATGCCGTTATTGGGAAGCAGAGGGTGAGGGGTAGAAAGAAGGAGCAAGAACAATTTGCCGCAGACTGTCGTCCTGTTGACTCTGAGACTCTCTTGGTCCTCGCCGTTGCTGTCCCGCGATGCCGGAGGAAGCCGGAGAAACCATCTTGATGGGGATCGGAGAAATAGTCCTGATGGAGAAAGTGAGTGGTCCGAGCGTGATTGTGGCCTAATGTCTGACTAAGCGACTTATGCAATGACCTGAGACACATTATGAGGACAATTATGTCAGCAGTGCATTTGCACACCGTCCCTGCGGATCCGCTTTTATCCGCGTTGAGCCTCGGTGTAACCCAATCAGGGCTAGCGCAGCCGGAACTCTAACGAGAAGCTCGGTTGCTCTGCCGCAGTCACCTGACCTGCCCATTGCCTCGGTACGGTCACGGGTCATTCCCCGGGATGCGGAGTATTCGAGGAGATGTTGTTGCCCCCCGACCTGCTTTCTCTTCTCTTTATGTTCGGTTGAGGTCGATCTCTGCGGCCCTAGACGGATTCTCCTGTATCTCCCCTCCCGCTGCAATGTTGTCGTCGATCAGATCCTCCGTTGCTCTATCCGCCAGGATGTCGTCGTCTCCAACGGCAAGAGTCTCCCAGATCCAGAGGCACTTTAGCACCAGTCGCCCGGCGGCCAAGGAGATTCGCGATGCTTACATTCTGAGTGCTGCTCGTACGCCAACGGCGAAGGTATGTCGAATTACATGTGCAGAAGTTCTTTTGATATGATTGTATGAAACTGACGGCCATAGTTCAACGGTTCCTTTGCCTCGGTCTCGGCGCCTCAGCTCGGCGCCGTCGCCATCAAAGCTGCGGTCGACAAGTCTGGTGTCCCTGTCGAGAAGATTACCGACGTATACATGGGAAACGTGCTGCAGGGATCCGTCGGCCAGGCCCCTGCTCGACAGGCCTCGATTTTCGCCGGTCTTCCCCCTACCGTCGAGGCCACCACGGTTAACAAAGTGTGCGCATCCGGTCTGAAAGCGGTGGCCTTAGCCGCGCAGAACATTCAGCTGGGATTGGCAGAAGCTCAGATTGCTGGAGGAATGGAGAACATGACCAGAGTGCCATACTATCTTCCCCGATCAAGTCAGCAGCCGCCGTTCGGAGAGATCAAGTTGGAGGATGGTCTGATCAAGGATGGATTGTGGGACGTCTACAACCAGTTCCACATGGGTATCTGTGCTGAGCAGACGGCCAAGAAATACGACATCTCGCGGGAGGACCAGGACCAGTATGCCATCCAGTCGTATCAGCGTGCCCAGCAAGCGTGGAAGGAGAACAAGTTCGCCGAGGAGATTGCACCCGTTACCGTCAAGGGTAGGAAGGGAGATACTGTCATCGAGCGCGACGAAGGGTTCGAAAATCTCAACGTTGATAAGCTGAAGACCTTGAAGCCCGCGTTCCTGCGCGATGGTACCGGCACGGTGACTGCGGGCAATGCTTCCACCATGAATGACGGTGCATCCGCCCTGGTCCTGGGAAGCAAGGAGATTGCGCAGCAGTATGGCAAGGACAGCCGCGTTCTGGCACGGATAGTGTCTTCTGCAGATGCTGCCATTGACCCCGTCGACTTCCCCGTCGCCCCTGCGAAGGCCGTCCCAATTGCTCTGGAGCGAGCCGGCATCACAAAGGACCAGGTTGCCATTTGGGAATTCAACGAGGCATTTGCTGCCGTCATCAAGGCTAATGAGAAGGTAAGCATCAAACTTTCATATCATCAGAAATGACTTCGTGTACTTACGTACTGGACAGATCCTCGGCCTTCAGAACGCCAAGGTCAACCCTCTAGGAGGTGCTATCTCGCTGGGTCACGCTCTTGGCAGCTCCGGTTCCCGCATCTTGACCACTCTTCTGCACCAACTCCAGCCTGGCGAGTACGGTGTGGCAGCTATCTGCAACGGAGGCGGAGCAGCTACTGCCATGGTCATCCAGAGACTGGCCAGTGTTGAGTAAATCATCCACTATATGCCAAATAGTATAGACCCTCTTGCTTATCTGTTGAATCTGCACCACTGTATATAATGAACCTATACCTTGTGGATTCTGTTGGTATCGCCCACTATCAATATTAGCATGTGTTCTATATCCAAAATCTGCCGTTGACTTGTATTTATGTATGTACGTACAAAATATCCCAGTCTTGCATGAAATACATTACGTCAATGAATAACCAGTCTAGGCTGTAATTCCAGTCCATAAAGTATCACGTTGCACCACCATTGCCGCAGTGGACGGAACATCTCATATAACGCCATATGTCCATGTATCTTTGCGTGGGCGGACAATGTAAAATCAATCTCGAGCATATACTCTTCGTCGTACAATGCGCCTGCGACGTATCCGCAAGTACTCCTTTGTAGTACTGCAATTCTAGGAAGGGGAAAAAAAGTAACACGCTACCGTCGTTCAGCAGATTACACAGCATATAATAGTGGAGAGATATCTCCGTGAATTTGTATCACTCTTGCTTGGAAAGTATTGTACATACTTGAGGATAAGTCCAGCTACGCCTCTGGTGAAGAACAAGCTTTCAGGCGAACTCTCTATCTACCTGACCTAGAGTTTGACCTATAACACTGTACCGCGATCGTTCTTGCATAGCGTGGCAGCTATATCGCTGACCAACATGTCGTATACAGTACAAACTAATTCATACTTTTTCTCCCCATCAGACCGCAATTCGTACGATCTATTCTCGTACGAATCTTTTATCTTGTCTTGTACAGTTGTACCTGTTGTGCAACACTGTATAGGTACCTAAACAAATGCCCCGCGCGTTCAGGTGTAGATCCACCTCAGAAATAAAATAAAAAGCTTAAACTTACCAACACAATCCCACGGTCTGTTTGGTTCCCGATACTTATCTGGGCCAAGCATACGAGCTTTCTGCCGATTCATTACCGGAATACTCCGTACGAACTGTCTAGTGATAAGTTAATCTTAAGGCGGATACGTTAAAAAAGCAGCAGCTTGGGATCAGCCAAGTGTGACTTCTTAACTAGATATAGATAATACAGCAAGCTTGACAGTGGGCCTCAGTTAAGTAGTTAGTTACTCTTAGTGTGTTTGTTTGTTTTTTGTTTGTGTTTTTTTGGCCCCCAAGCAAGCTGTCGGATACAAAATAACAATCACTTCTCAAAGCTGTTATTATGATGTATAATAATTCGAAAGAAAGCCATTGATATAAATCTCCAAGGTATTTTGGTTTTCTTAAAAATGGCCATCGATTTATCGCCCTGTGCGACGTTCCTGTACACAGTACTCGCAAGCCATCTCACAGCGACTCTGATAGCTACCACGCCAAGAAAATCCCTTTTTCGCATCCTTGGGAATTTCATCCTCTGCTTCATCGCATACAAGCAATGGACGAATATACCGAATATTCCAGGTTCAGATACTGTCCGCGGCATGGTGGCCGCAAGTGTCGTCATTTCATTGCTCTATGCGACGAACCTGCTCTTTATGACGGGCATTGATCTCAATGACCTTATTCGCGAGAAGCTCGCTGATCCATTATCCATGGGTCTTCGAGCTCGTATCGATGCCGCTTTGAAGATCGTTCAGAACACGCGTGGCATCGGGACGAGTTGGCAGGTCAAGGGAACACCGTGTCATCCAGCATTTTATGAGCCGAATAGACGGTCGCCGGATCGTGGCGTTTATGTGCTCCGGCAGATGGTCATCTTGATATGGCAATATCTGCTCCTAGATGCTGTTACGGTCCCTTTGAAACTCATGTCCGTTGAGGACAGAGCACGGGAGATGGGACCGGGAACGGAGTGGTTGTTCTGGAATGCCAGTCCAGAGCAGTGGACGAGGAAATTTAAGACTGGAGTGATAGGCTGGTTTGTCATCGCTAGGTTGATAATCGATTCAAATCATAGATTGTTCTCAATCGTGGCTGTCGGGCTCGGTGGATCTCCCCCCGAACTTTGGCCGCCATTCTTTGGGAGCATGTGGGATGCATACACGATACGTGGATTTTGGGGGTATGTTCTTCCCTTCACTTTTATATACATGATATACTCCTATTCGATAGCCACTAGGCAGATCAGTGCTTACTTACTTTCCTCCAGAACATTCTGGCATCAAAGCCTTCGATGGATCCTGACATCATGGTCTTCTCTAATCACACGGACAATTCTGCGGTTGCCGCGGCCTTCGCTCGTCGAGCGCTATCTCAACATCCTTCTAGCCTTCAGCGTGTCTGGTCTTATTCATGTTGCTTATGACATTGGCAGTAATGTACCGTTAGAGCGTTCTGGTGCCATGCATTTCTTCTGTTCCTTTGCCTTTGGGATCATGTTGGAGGATGCGGTCCAAGAGGCATGGAAACGGCTCACTGGGAATCGCACAGGGAAGAGCGGAGAAACCTCGATATGGAAGAAGTTCGTAGGATTCGTTTGGGTTGCTGTATTCCTCTCCGTTGTCACGCCGTTTTACGCCTATCCTAGCCTGCAAGTGCCCAAGGCAGCGGTTCCATACAGCATTGCAGAAAAGGCGGGTATAACTCCAACACTCTCTGCAGCAGTCGTCGGTATGTTGATTACCAAGTTCTGGCTGGGAGGGGAGGAATAGTTCTGCCGTTATATGTCACCCTTTCTAACGTACGTTCATATAATTGTCGAGTTCGCAATGTCAGCAAGGATAGATTTCTATTCAGTGCCCATCCTGAAACTTCCCACCACAGTAGGCACAAGTGTCGAAGGCCTCGAAGATCAAATGGTACTTCGAGGAGACTACTTGAGGCTCTTCATGATCGCATTCTGGCCCGAATACTTCGTCGTTGAGATATTCTGTTTCACACACAGAACAGTATTTCGATATCCCCGGTTCCGGTATGCACAGGAAAGTTAAGCCGCAGCGGACTGAACTCTGTCAGAGTGATTCCACAAATACAGCAAGGGTAGCGTGACTTACTGAAAATATGGCCTTCTGCGCACTGTGCCTCTGCTGCATGGTACCATTCAATCCCAGCGTCACATATGCTGCATTTCTCAAAGAGCGTTCCACCTGGACCGCTCAATTGCTCTGCAGACTTGGGACTTACAGCAAGTGACTCGCCATCTATACACCTGGATTTCTCATCGGCCAAGTCTACACCAGTGGCACTTTCCAACTTTTCGAGAACCGAGTGAGCGAGAGATAGAATATTCTCATCACGACAGCTCGTGATTGCGCAAAGACATGCAGCGTATAACAGCTTCTGCGACCAAGCATCGTTGTACTGGTTTTCCGCTTCTAATCCGAGGGTAAACTGCAGTATCATCTTTCGTTTCTCCGAGATAAATTCTGGCGATGGGTCAGGTGGGTGCAGCATTGTGGCCACAGAAACATCCTTCTGTGCATCGAGGTGCGAGATCATAAGCGTGGTACGTTCCTCGGCTGTGGTTGTGTATTCGACCATGTCTCCTGGATGCAACGTGAATGCTATGGCGAGGAATCCCTTCCATGAATCCATGCCCCAGATCCTAGAAACCGCCAAGCCACCCAAGTCCCGGTCAATATCAAATCTCTCGCGGAAATCCTCCATTTGTTTCTTCCATGGCGACTGGAAAACCTGCATTCCATCCTCCATTGTAGGACATGTATAACTCTCTGCATATGCACCTAGCGTACCCACGTGAAGTGTCTGCTTTCCTGTTTCTTCGTCGATAACAATGGTGGTTGCTTGACGCTATCAGCGACTGTGGGGGATTTCATGCACGAGAGACTCACCACTGATGGGTTCCCAGTGCTTGGTCTTCTCCGAAACCTCTGCAGTGGAGTGGCCTGGGACAACGTCTTGGAAAAATGGCTTTTCGCGAACAACAATTCTATCTGACTTTCTATCCTCCCCTTCATAGCTGGTTCTAGGCATAGTCACAGTCACAAGGCCTGAAAAGACACCGGCACAAATAGTTATCGAATCGAATTCTCCCTAGTCGAGTTTAGTCATATACAGTAGGTAACCTCGATAAGGATCAGTTTCATACCTCAGATACCCATTGGAGCTCTCCAGTGAATCGATAATTATCCAAATTTCCAGCAGATTCGATATATGTATTCTTTGTGCATGTAATGTTCACACTGAATCCAGGACTTGATAGCCCCTGTTCCTCTACAGGAGTAAGGGTCGCGTCCAGAGAAACGATCTTTAGTTTTGTGCCGTAGACGACTGCCACGGCCGACCTGGCTGATATCTTGGCATCTTCTTCAGAGGTCTCATAAATCCACGGACCACAGGAGACGTGGGATATCCTAGCTTTTGATTTCACAGCCGAGACAAATATCGAGGGCGCGTGGATCATTGGAAATGTTTCTGCTGGGTTTGCTAGAGAAATCACGGATAGGACCTCTATATCGTAAGGTTTTTCTGAGCTTGAACTTCTCGCGGTTCTGGAAACTCGAACGAAAACCAGGTCATTGGCATCATTGGCTATTGCAAGCACATGCACACCCCAACGACTTTCCCACGGCTCCAGCAACGCGGATGGTCCATCTTGTCGCTGCTTCTGGCGCTTCAATGGCGGACACCATGCGAATGAGCGTATCTTCGACTTTCGTGCCACGACTCGTCTGTCAGCAACTGTCTGAGAAAAATGTAATTTCAACGCATCGTTGACGATAAAAACTCGACTCCATTTGTTTCGAAGCCCGCCAGAATCATAGAACGATAGGAGCAGGTTCGTAGTTAGCACTGCCAAGATGCTGCGTCTGTACTTTTCCAATCCAGGATAAGACCACTTAATGCCAGCGACTGTGCTGATTGACTGCTCAGAACCAATAGAGAAGCTATCGCGGTCTGCAGGGTTGGTGGTTGGCCACTCTATGTTAGTGAAGACATTCGCGCGGAGACGCGTGAACTCCCAAGGCCCAGCTGTCCCAGCTGCTGACCCATCGCGCTGAGTGTTTGGCGACTGGCAAATCGATTAGCTATTTTCTTGTCTATTACATGTGTCGGCTATATAGATAGCTAGAACTCACTAGGATGTGTATGTATTCTCCAGCAGCCACAGCAAGTTCTCCATCTTGTGACCAAGACAGACACTCATGACACGATGGGAAAAGCTGAAGTTCAATAGGTTCCATATTAAAACAAGACTATATGATTCATTTGCGCGACTATGATTGAGACTTAGACGATCGAGTTTTGAAGCGCATTGTGCTGATCATATCCACGTTTTCATCGCAGTGGAGGCACCTATTTGAAATTCTTGGCGGACGGTCCCGCTCCGGATCTGGACATCGCAACTGACATCCATGGATACTCAGATAGGGTCAGCGAATATACAACAAGCTGCCTAAATAATAGTTAGTTACAGCACCTCCAGTAACACTAAGCTCTAAGAAAGTGCTAAATTTCTACTGCAGCACTTTGAGTCTTATTTGTCGGCATTATAAATTATCGACTTCCCTATCCTTATCACGCCCATTTCACCATCTGCAACTATGGCAGCTACTCTTCCCCCCGAGATTCTGCTTTTGATTTTGGATGCTCTCGCAGAAACCAGCGACCGTTTTGGACTTCTCAAGGTCTGTCGGAATTGGAACACGGCCCTTGTTTCGAAGGTGTATTCGAGTGTTAAGGTTACCTTCTTCCCTGAGGTTTACATAGTACCATTTGCGCAAGCCATTCACAAGAATACGCGACTTAGGTCTACCGTGAGAGAACTTATCTTGCCGAATTTCTATGCTGACAGCTACGGAGCTAGCCACTACAACGCAAGCCTTTTCCGAGGGTTTCTGGAAAGCTTCACGGACAGCGCAGAGGAACTGAAGAGATGGGAGGAACTCCTAGACGTCAGAGAAACCACTGCTTGGCTGGCAGTGGTGCTGCTCCTCTTGAAAATCTCCAACACCTCGACATACACTGGAGCGAACTCTGCACCGAGCCTACAGTCGGGGCGGTAACCAAGATAGCGAACAAAACCACATCATTATTGGATCGACCATTTCCCTTACAACGCCTCGAGAAACTCACTATCAGAGCCGATGGTATTCACGAGTATCCAGTATGCGACTTTGCCCCCTTCTTCAAACTTCCCGCCATGCGGGCCTTGCACCTCAGTGGGGTTCATGAGGCACATGTGGAACGCTTCGAGAAATACAGAGATTTCTGGATCCCTCTAAGTCTGGAGCCGGGGTGCTCGCCAGTCCGTGAGATCATCGTGAATAACTCCAACTGCAAACACGGAATGGCGGAGTTCATTGCCTCCTGTGCTAACCTTGAACGCTTTGAATACCAGCACCGCAACCAAGCACTTTACGAGCGCACGTATTTGAGTTATCGATGCCATCCATTTCACACGGCTCTGTTAACTCAGAAACAGAGCCTGCAGGTATTACGTCTGAACGATATCGGTATCGCAAAGTGGGTGTTGTTCGAGGAGGCAGACAACCCAGAAGCTCGACGCCACGCTTGGTTTGGAAGTCTAGCGGAATTCACTGCTTTACGAGAACTACGGATGCCGGTGCGCAATTTGCTGCAGTCCACGGAGGGCCAGGAGCCGAACCAGTCCCTGGTGGAAATTCTTCCGCCCAGTATCGAATACCTTTGCCTAGCAAAGACCGACATGATTGAGTACACGATGCTCGAATCTCAGCTTCGTCGCTTGTTGGATGTTCGCGGCCAACAGTTTCCTAACCTGCAGAAAATAGTGCTGCAGCTGTTTCAGATGGAGGTGTTTCCTGGCGAGGAAGAAGTGCGCCTGAAACAGAAGAATTGGGGAGTACCGCCGCGTGCGAAGGAGGCCTTTGCGGATATTATGAGTATTTGTAAGCAGGAGGGCGTCGAATTCAGCTTTGTTAATGACGAGGACTACCAAATTCTCGTTGATGGCAAGGTAATGTATGACACTACCGATTGTTATACGACGGCACAGAAAATAAGGGTAAGTGGTATATCTATACCGAGGGATGGACTGCCTAACGCCATACTTACAGTGGGCTATGCGTATTTAAGATCGATTCTCGACTGCCTATTTGGTGAAGACCTCACATTCAACCAGCTTTTTTTTATCCATGGCACCTGGCTATACCACACGATCTCCTTTATGTGGGAAATAGTGCCATATTGACTATTGCGTGAGATTCGACCCGAGCATGGTTTGTATGGTGTTAATCTCTTGCCCATATTTCAGCTCTCACGATCAGTTAACTCTAATTATCATCGAATTGAATGAACCGTGAGAGTATAAGGGTATATCAGATTTCGAATATTACTCTACGGTAATACTCCGTTAACGTACTACCAGGTGAACCTCTCCAGAAGTCCATTCGACGTGACTAATCGATACACTGAAGGAACACATTTGCGCCAAAAACCAATTTTATTTTTACATCTCTACAAGTCCAAATAGCTTCCCGGCAACAGGATCCCATTCATCGTCCCACCGACGGGATCCTTCCTTAAGGGCGCCCTCGCGCAAAGTCGCAAGCTTAGCAGGGTTGCCGAACAAATCAACCAAATGCTCTACTAGTTCCTCCGCACTTCCAAAACCACGACCATTCACACCTTCGGTAACTAGTTCTGGCCATGCCTCAAACCTGTCCCATCCTACCACGGGAAGTCCAGCGCCAAACATGTCGACTACCTTCATTGGCAGATCAACTCCGCTGCTGCTAGTATGCAGACTGACGCCCAAGGACGCAGAGGCAAGAAGAGACGCATAATCATGAGTACTCAGCCATGCAGATTTGATGTCTACTCGTTGCAGCTTGCCAGCCTTCTTCAGACTAGCAATCCTTTCCAAGTACATCTCTCTTTGGGGCCCTTTCCCGGTGATGATAGCTAGGATATGGGGCAGCTTGCGGTCACCTGAAACTGCGAGATCTGAGTATCGCGTTAGAGCTTCAATGAGGATGGAAAAGTCTTCATCTGCAGTCCAGGACGTAGAGCTGACAAGGACCCGGGCGTCCCCGGAACCAAGTAGAGTCCTGAATTCTGCAGTCTCTTGTAATGATAACAGGAACTCCAGCCGTCTTGCATCGTCCCGGATAGGTTGCAAGTGACTTGCAGGGCGATCATGCAAAGGTAGAATAGGCGCCTTAACGGAAAACTTGTGTTTCAAGTCGCGAGCCATCGCGTTTGTCACACACAGATGGGCCGTCGCATAGCGACACATCTTAATCTCATACGATTTAGAGATCTTGACAAGTGGGTGCTGGTCGCCAAGCTTCAGAGCAAGGATGGAGTAGCCGAAGTTGTGCCAGTCAATCACGAGGGCAGTATTTCGGAGGAAGCACACCAAAGATGCCACAGCAAGACTAGGGATTGAAGGAGGATTCTGAGAGATCGAATCTCAGCAACTGCTGGATCCATAGATTGTACCCAAGAGCGCATTAAATGTGATACAAACAGCAAACAGGTTCCATTTGACGTGGGGAGATGATATGGGACTGACCTGAACAAGTAACCATTTAGCTGGTTCCGTGCGATACGCCAGACATCTCCAGAGTGACCAGAGTTGGAAGACGACCTTCAACGGGCCGAAGAACAGAAACAATATTTTATTACTCGTCTGCAAGAAGGACGGATGCGCGGAGAGGGGTACGATGGATATTCTTGGGTTCGCTGTGATGTCCGGATGTATATCGGATTCTTCATATAAAAACGCTTGTTAATCATCAATTCAAGATTAAGAGAGAGAAGTGTACGCACCTTGGTAACCAATGATGTCTACCTGACCTCCCCTCTTCGCAATGCTCAGGGCATGGTATTGCATCCGCGGGCTGCGACCAATATCGCCAAGCACCAAGACCTGAAAGGGGCCTTTCCCTCTTGCCGTAGACTGGCCACTCTTCTCGGTCTGCTTATTTGATCCCTTAGAAACTCCATATTGAGAGGGTAACAGCAAGATCAACAATGTGAGGAAAGTCGACGCCCAGAAGGCGATGTTAATAAGTGCTGTAATCATGGCCGGGCTTGCATAACCTTCATAGACCAAACGGCCAGAGGTTACTGTGATGCTGTTACAGCCCCACAAAGATGTCAACTAGGATCCATCGACCATTCCATAGGCAGTGTTGAGCTCCGTCAAGAAGATGAAGCTATCCCGCTGTCAACACGCGGGCAGATGAGCTCGGACCACAAGTTTCCCCGACGCGTTAAAACAGCTACTTAGATCTCCATTTCTATTGGTCAACAACTATTTCCATCTCGAGTAGTTGATGGACTTCAAGAATATAAAGTAGAGCCCAAACGAGCCAAACCTGAAGTACTTATTAAAAAACGAGCTTGAAATTATGAATCCATGGGATATTTAGTCTTCTTTGCACCCGGATTGAGAAGTTAGCGCTGGAGAAGATGGGCTGCCTTGTTCAAGAAGCCTTGGATCCTATCCTTATGTGGGCAAGAAGTCTTCCCATGAAGAAGAGCAGGAAACACACGGCATTGAGTCATATGAGCAAGGGTCTCTCATATTCTCCTAGATTTCGATATAGGTACCAACTTGGTAGCTGTATTGATATAAACAATTTCTGCTACTTAACGACTCATTCCCTAGAGATACAAGTCTAGTTTAAACCAACTCCAGCCCGACAAAAGAGACAGCAAATCAAGCATGCATAGAAACAGTCACCATAGAAAACCACCCGAAAATAAAACCAAAGATACCACAAATCCCCGAAATAACATCAAGTAGAGATCACCCTTCATGGAAATGCTATAGTAGTATTCAGACGAAGGTCAAAAAGATACAGCCGCACAGCTCCGTACAGGATCACTAACGTAGCGAACAAATGGAGAAGATCCAAGGAATATGAAATCGGGCGAGCTAGTTGGCTCATCAAGCTCACATTATTCGGGCGAGATGTCTGATTTTGATAGCGCCTGCGGTTGTCACGATAACGATGGCGATGGTTATGCATATGAAACATGGGAGGTAGATATTGGGTTCCGTCAGAATCAGGACTGTATTGAAAAGTCGGTGAATATCGGCCCCTGTATCTCCATTGAGGATGATACTCAGGCAGGTCTGGAGAAGACATATCCCATCTCATTTGTGGGTATCGACCGTAACCCCCTGAAAGACGGTACCGCCTTCGAGCTGTCCCCCATGGATTGTTCTCTATGTCCATCACGTCCATAAAGTCATCCAGGCCAAGGCCATAAATCCGATCCGTGAAATTCTCAGCAGTGATCTCCGCTGAACTCGTAAAGTCGGCCTGCAAGACCATAGGCTCAACGGCTCTCGGAGTACGATCAGGATCTTCTGCCGGCCAGGGCTCATCGCAGAAGCATGCTTCGCACCCACAATTACAGGGACATCTGTAGCGGCCATGACTCTGGTAACAAGTTGTGTCTGGTTGTTGTCTTTGCGAACGGTCTCTTGGCTCCTGCGGTGGTTGGGATGGACGGGGGATGTCCGAGCGTTCGTCATCAGCTCCATAGGCGGAAGTAGATGCATTGAGACTTGTGGGAGCATCTTGACGGATTTCTCCCAGTTCCATTGAAGGACTATCCGGGACCCCATTCATTTCAGTATCATCTAGGAATACACCAGGTTCCTCAAATAAGTCACCGGCTTGTGCCCCTGTTGGCGCTGCCATCGCGATACAGGAAGTTGAAGCGGAAAACGAGTATGTCTGATGCGATCAACAGACAAAGCGTCGGATAATTATCTCAAGGGATCTCGCGTGCAAAGTGAAGGTGAATGAGCAGAGATGGCTTCCCATGGTCTGGGAGATGGACGAGAATATATCCATTCCTGAGGACAACGTTTCAAACCTTTTGTAGATATGAAACCGCTGGTTTTCCGACTTGTATATCCAGGGAAACACCGTGCTTGTGGTTTGAAGCTATGGGCTATTACTCTTGGAAGTTGACGTTTCAATCATGACAAATATCTACTTATTGTCATGTTTGCGATAATTGTATGTCATGAGTCAGAACCCGAAAAGCAAGCCTTCTGTCGGGATCTAACGTATGAATATGTTTCGGGAAACCGAGCAATCATCGGCTCAGATCCTGCGCGGAATCCATGTGGCAAAGCGGATATGTATAACAAAAAGTATGTGGTTAGACTCCTATCCAGCATATTTGATGTGGGCAATCGCCGCAGGAGATCACCACAGGAACTCCAGTAAAAATAGTAGGACGTGCTAAGGGGATATGGCCAAGATGAACAACGGAGGTATCGAAATGAACATAGTGCTGATCGCTGGCTGGCGCCTAGTGGGAGGTACCACCAAATTCAAAAATAAATGACCGTGCTTTACCACGTAGACATGCACATTGAATTTCAAAAAGTAGATACAATATACAAGAAGGTTGCGCCCACTCAGGAGCTTTTGTTCCCTGCGCCACACCAACAACGTCCATCACCTTCCCGTTCAACCTGGACAAGGATGTCCATGTTCTTTTCCTGCAAGTAGCTGACTGTTCGCTGCCGTACATCATCCAAGTCAGCTCCCCGTGAAGCTACAACATGGATAACTCCTAGGACCTTTGGATTCGGTTGATCGTGGCTATGGGAATGGTCGTGGTCGTGGTCGTGGTCATGGTCGTGGTCGTGGTCATGGTCGTGGCCGTGTGCATGTGAGTGATCGTGGTGATCATGATCATGATCATGATCGTGAGATGCGTTCGCGGTGTCATCGAGCCAGAATTTCGGCACAGTGTATCCGACGACACCTCTGAGATTGGTGATACCGCCCAATGTATCGCGTAAATTGTATTCCACATCCGCTGGCAGAGTCAGCAGTAGTGTTTTTGCGGTGCTGCTCACAAGCGGAATAGCAGAGGCGAAAATCAGGATTGCAATTAGACAGGAAGCAATAGGATCAAATCCTGGCCAGCCATACAGCTGGACGAGAATAGTCGAAATAACGACTGCAACAGAGCCAAGAGTATCAGCAAGGATGTGAAGGAAGATACCATGCATATTTTCATTGGCATGGGAATGAGAGTGGCCGTGGTCATGACCGTGTGAATGACCATGATGAGCATGATCGAAGGCCATTATACCGACAAGGTTTACAGCAAGACCAGCGGCGCTGACAACCAACAGCTCTGCTATCCGATGCATCTCACTGCCTGAGAGCAACCTCTCAATAGCCTCGTAGACGATCTCAACACTTATGATCCTGCAGAAAGTCAGTATCTCTCCAGTCATTGGACCACGACTGGAAACTTACATGAGGAATATGCCGTTTGCAAACCCGGACAAGGTGTCTACCTTTCCATATCCATAAGGAAACCTAGCGCTGGGAGGCCACTTGCTCATGACTGCAGCGCATAGGCCAACAACCAGAGCAAGACAGTCAAAGAACATATGTATGCTATCACTCAAGAGCCCCAGAGAGCCGGTAACAATTCCATAGGACAGTTGAACGAGCATGAATGCGAAGTTAAGGCTATAAGATTTAGTCAGCGCTCGTCGTGGAATTAAAGGTACAGTAGCCCTCACGTCATAAAATAGAATATCCGACGAGAATCCCTCTCTTTTATGATGCTATGCAATAATGGATAAGGCTCAGAGAACTCAATAAGGGCCGCCGAAATCTTGGACGGATTCGCATTGCTGTGATGATGGTGTCCATGCGAGTGGGAACTAGACTGGCCATCGAAACGAGCAGCCGCATATGAAAACCCAGCCAAAAAGGCCCAGGTACAGTAACCGACAAAACCACTCTCCAAGTGTGGAAGAGCCCCAAAGATGACAGCGAAAACAGATCCTGCGGCCATACCCAATTTGTGGGAACTGCGAAGATTCATGGGAGATGCCGAGATCAGCGACATCGCAAATGCAGCGGATGTGAGAGAGGCCCAGAGAATGTCTGAAAAGCCTGTAGAAGATGATCCGCGGATAATGTGTAGGAAGAGAGAGACAGCTGCTAGGACACCTCCCGAGAATATTGTCAACATGGTATCATCCGGTGTAGCGACAAGGGATGATAAAACAGTGGCAGTGCCGTGATCACCTAGAGCGTAAGCTCCAGCATCCAAGACTGTCGAGACAGATTCACCAGTTCCGGAGACAGACTCTGGTCCACGAACGGGCTCGGGGAAAGGGAGCCTGAGCAGGAAGATGGAGACGAATAATGCCAGATACCCCTTGAACGGCGCCCGATCTACAGGCGTATCTAAGTTCAAAAATCCCAGAGAGGTAAACATAAGCAGGGCTACGAGTGTGAGCTTCTTGCGACCCAGACTTTGCTTCGAATTGTTGCGGTTACCGCCCACTGTAAATACAGCTGGTAGGCCGGACGCAGAGGCCAGAAGCAGGGCAAGAGCAACAGCCACAGGGCCAATTTTCATAGCTGCGTAGATAGGTAAAGCCAACGAGAGAACCCTGAGGGCAGACTTTTGCATTGCCGCAGCATTGAGACGGGGTAGGTATACCGTCGAGACAGGGTCTGCACCGGTTGCCTTTTCCCGTCGCATTATTTGCCAGGAGCCAGTAAATATCAAAGTGGCGGATACCAATCCTGCTAGCTGCTCCAAATCAGAGCCACTCTCCGGTGCATCTGCTACTATTTGCGACTCAGAATCTGAAGTTGATGCCCGAAGCCAATCATCGCTGTTTAGCGTGGCCGAATCTGCGTACTGTCTCCAATACCATGATAACAAGACCCACGGAAGGACCATCACGAGACCGGTAACAATATCACTGCTGCACGCAATGTGAGAAATGAATGATATCTCCGAACAAAAATCCCGCGAAAAGTCTACTTACGTCTGCGAACTTTTGTTTTCTGGGTGTTCAGGGTGCGAATGCGAAGGAGCAGCAAACTCGTGCTTTTCATCCGCAGCCACATTTTCGGCCACTATACTCGTCAAACCACCCCCGATAAACCCATTTGAAGCCAGGTGCGAGTGTGACCCATGGCTGCTACTGTGACGATGGTGACCATGATGATGGTGATCATGACTGTTGTTGTGGTGGTGGTGATGGGCATGATCGTGGTCGTGGTCGTGGTCGTGGTTGTGGTCGTGAGCACCGTCATTCGAAGGAAAATATCCTTCCAACGTATGCCCTTCAGTAATTCTTGCAGAAGCGATTGGGTCTAGGACCTGGTGAAATTGATGATCGCCAGAGGCAAAAGGTAGGGAACTGGGGGCCGGTGATCGACGACGAGATCGCGAGTGACCGTGCCGGCTATGACCACGTTTTGGAGAGTCGTGGACATGGTGGCTGACGCTTGAGAGAGTGGAGGAGGTCGACATGATGACTTCCGCGCTCCTTCAATTGAACAACTGAGGCAATATGAGTTATGCAGAGGTAAATCGCATGGGTGAGCTCGCAAACGAGGGACGTGGTACGCGGGGGATGGGTGAGAATCGAGCTCCCCACAGCTCAATTGAGACCGATACCAAGGAGCGTGTTAGCAGGAAGACATGATAGGATGGTCGCGACGAGAATAATATTAAATCTGGATTATGAATGCGCTTTAAAAGGAGCGTAGAAAGGCGAAGGTTTGTGTCGTGCGGCAGTGGTTGAGCTGTTTCGATGTTTCGCGGCCGGCAGATAGATAAGGAGAATACGGGGTTCGGGGCGGACGGAGGAGAAGTTGTGGCGTTCGTGGCTAAGGCTGCTTCTTTTCGTCCTAACTGCTTGCGAGTGCCGATCAGCGGCCAATGTTTGGAGAACAATTAAATCTGACCACACACATCACTGTTCTAGAAGCCAGGATAAACAAAGTGTTTTGCATGATAGAACAAAAAATATCCTATTTATCCTATTGCTCTGCATATACTGTCTTGCGGATATACCAAGTTGTCTCAAAAGGGACACACAACCATTTACCGTTTTTCTCCCAAGGTCCCCAGATAAGCACACGACAAGAGAGAGAGATTCAGAACGAGTGCGATAGCCAGCGGAAAATCTATAAATAAGTTCTTCGCAATAAAGAGCTTCTGAGAAACGAGATGTTTTACCTGAAATAGGTATCAAGAATGGTAATTTGCTAGTGGACATCTAAAGTATGTACCTGCACTAGCGAGAAAGACAATTCTACCAGTCATAACTCGAAGCACGAGGGGCCTTAACTATCCCTAATGCTACATACATAGTCCGTCTTGTAAGCTGCATCATAGGCTGACGCCAAATTGCATACAGCATTGCTGAGCAGGAACCTTGATTGCCAGCCAGGGCTGCTTACAGGGGACTGAGTGCTTGTGTCATTCTACCTTGAATTGAGGGTTACGGTCTCTGTACCTAGATAGGATGCTTAATTATGCTTGATAAAGACTCCGCCTGTGTAGTCATCCATGCAACGGTTGTATAGATATTACGTTCGGTGTGCTACGTTTGATTCGATGTGTCCACTCACAACCTAGGCACAGCGTACTTCAATGACATTTTCAAGTGTAAAAGATTATCAATATATTTCATCTCCAACCCTCAGATCTATTCCAGGCCACGATGCCTCATCCATTTCCCAAAGGAGCACCGAAAAAATATGGTCTAGCACTCATGATGACATCAACAGCTGGGTTGGACATGTCACGCAAGGAGAATTTTAGAAAATAGTCAATATTTCCTATAAGACGTGTATAATACCAGTTAAAACAAACAAAAAAAAGCAACACTCATCTATTGATTCATCCATGACCAAAATAAGATCGACAATGTCGCAAAAAGATGATAAATCCTACTTCGAAACTCCATTTTATGGCTGCGCAGCTTGCGCGGCAGGTATATCGGCCGTTGAGGATATTCGGAGGGAGAAATTAAAGGTGAACTTGAAGAGACATCAGTGCGATTACCCAGAGTGTGGGTGGTGTGATGCCGACGAAATTGACGAAGCATGTTTCTCGACTGTCTTGATGTGGAGCACCTTTTTCCGTGCTAGTATGTTATCCTCACACCTGCTATGAATATATTTCGTGTCCACAAATGGACTTACTGATGTTTCCGTTTTGACGATATATACAGTTATTCCAGCCTGGAAACAAGGGAATTACAGGATTTCGGGGATAGCGCAGGGGCTGGAAAGCCTTGCCGTGGTAGGGGTACCCTGGGAAAGAAACGCATGTATTTTAGGAGACGATATGTGCAGCACTTATTACAGCGTTGAGTTACATCCTATAAGCCTTTTGGATGACCCTCCTGTGGAAAGAAAAGACGAAACATCATGGTGTTATCTTATTCATGCACGCTGCTGGAAACTGCTGGAAGGAATGATAGGGCCCCAGGCGAAGGAACAGCTGCCGAGCCTCGTATCCGCTCTTCGACAGAAGTTCAAAAGCCTCTCTTTCGGACTGGGTGGACACACTACCTCCTTGTCCGGATGTTCAATGTGTGTGCATCCTCTCCGGAACCGGTCGTATATGAGAGATCCTCTCAGATTGCGTTCTGTTCAACAGTTGATCGCGAAAGCCATACAACGTCGATCTGCGAAAAGTTTGAAACTGAAGGAGGTAACTCGTGCAACTGTCAGACCCCGGTCTTTCCGTGACGATCTCCCAATGGAGATTAAATATTTGATTATTGAAAATACAAGGGAGATAGACACAGCAAACCTTATAGCGGCGTTTGATTGGTTCATTCCTGACTCATATTGGGTAGCTCGGTTGCCATTTGATCTTATTCCAGAGCTCCAGCAAATACCTTTTGATCAGCTGGACATGTCATACTTGGGAGCGGGAATTGCATACTTGCTGGCGAGGACCCCTGACATGCGGAACAGAGCAAGGACCGTTGGGATACTGAAAGAAACAACACAGATGTTTTGGAAGATTATAGAGGACGCCAGAGTTGACAAGGCAAGTGTTGAGGAAGCTTTGGGGCGTTGAGATTTGTGTCGGTAGAGATCTGTTGTTTGATGTCTTTGCTAGAGCTAAGTATTTAATTTACTACCGAAGGGGGCCCGCAACGAAGGCTACCCGCTTCTCTATCCATCTGATCGATAGTCGTCACCTTGGCTTTCTGCTAATGGCCCTGCTCTATAACAAGTATACAATTTAGCTACGTAAGTCTGTGATCGAAAATAATGTATGACCTAACTTCACACGAAAGGCTGTAATGCAATTCTCGAGAGCCACAGAGGTCAAGATGACAAATACCAAGAAATGAAACCAAAAAGAAGATATCCGAAAAATGCATAAGATCGCTGATAGAGCCCGACCAAATAATAACGGAGAAGCCAGGTAGAAAAGCAAACCTTCCCTGGCCCTTAGGTGTATCAAAGACCAGCATGAAAGCTGGAGAAAACGGCGTTCCGCTGTAACCATGTGCAGATCAAGAGAAAGGCAAAATAATATCCGTGTATCCCAGTCCAGCTTCACTCTTCTCCTAGACTCTCACGGACGCACTTCCTCACTCGCTTCTTGAACTCCTTGGGATCTTCGCGCCAGAGCCTGGCAGCCTCCACATTCGCGGGTGATTCATCATTCGGCGAGGACAGCATTGAGATCACAGATAGCAGGATAGTCTCTGGCGTCTGCACGGGCGACCAGCGTTCCGCAGCGGATTCGTAGCCATACTTGTCTTCCTCCGGTGGGTGTAGAATAGAAATGCAGACTTCGCCGTTGGGATAGACTGGATAGGGGTTAGGGTGTGAGTACTATTTCGGTGAACATTGAAAACAAAGAAACATACTGTTAGGATGAAAAATGGGAGTCTCAAATTTCATCTTTGGTGGCATAATAGGGTAGTCCGGTGGGAAAGATAGTCTCGCGCGGAAGAAACCACCTGCACAATATCAAAGTTAACAGGACACACATAGCCACCAATATCAACTGATATACATACCACCATACAGCTTCACATCGTCCGAAATCATCAGCATTACCTCCCACTCAAGGATGTTGTTGTCCGCCAGTCCGCAGCTGATGCCTGGAATGTCCTTGTCGGATTGCATCTGCTGCAGCTGACGGGTCAGCATGCGGCCAGCGGGGGTAGTGGCCATGACTGTGGATCTCTTCTGTTTCTGCTCCAAAGACTGTCTCCAGGGCAGTTGAAGGAAATGATAGTGTCCGGACAGACCGCGCTGACGAGGAGGTGAAACCTAAGGCGGTGTAGGGGGTAAAAGCCAGTGGCGGAGCAGACAGCGGGATGGGCGGAGATGATCTTTCGATGGTGTCTGTTTCTGAAGACTAAGATCGAAGCAGCGTAGCAAAGCTAACAGGTCAAAACAAGAAACGAGAGAGCTTGCGTGGGGAGAATGTAGGAGGAGGAGGAGAGGGGCGACAACGCTTTTCTGCCGCGGGGTTTGTTCGGAGGCCGGAAACGATAACATCATGTCTATCGCCCGCCACGGAAATGTAAGCGCTCCGCCGCCACGGTCCCCTATAAAGGAGATCTATGGAAGCAAACCCTAGTGGACCAGACTTTACTGCTAGTGCGGATACATGAAAGCAATGTTACAGATCGAAGATGGAATCGATTTACTGGAATATGGAAAGAGAGGACCTTGGACGTAAGGCGCCAAGACTAGAAACATAACAGGCCCAACGCATGAGATCTACGTATCTGTCCACCTGGATATCTATCTGCATAATGCAGATCTTCCTGTGCTAAGCCTTGTGGGATTGTAGAGCGCAGCCGATCAGAGTTGAAAGTCGCGAACTTTCCGGTCCTTAAGAGCTGGACGCCATAGCGACAACCGCTTTGTCGAAAGCATCCCCTAGGATAAGACGCGCCTCACCCAGGAGGATCAAACCGAAAACGGTTCCCAGAGCGATATTGATCAGTAGAGCCTTGCAAACAGCCTTCAGGTACCGGATACGCGAAGACCAATCGAAGCTGTTCCAGGCATCGAGAATGCCCACGCGGCCACCGCCCAGAATCTCGGGGGTAACCTTGCCGCCAAAGGTACGGTCAAAGGGCACAATAGTCTCATCTTCCTCAGGCAGCATGGAGGCTGCGATACGTGTGAAGACCATGGTCGCGGGCAGCTCAATCAGGAGTGCGACCGCAAGACTACTCATCATCACCACCATCGCACCAACCAGAGCCTTGACAGGAGGGAGCTCGTCTGACACCCAGAGCATGTTGCTGCCATTCGTTGGCTGCAGCACCTTGAAAGCACGGCCCAGGGCCAGCGGCAGATAGAAGGAAGCCTGGTCCACAAGGCTCCGCAAGGCTGCGACGGGGGCGATCTTCCTCCAGCTGTTGCGGCCGGGAATTCGTTTATACCACCGTTTGGTCGACGGCTCCGAGATTACGATATGGATCCATGCCATCTCCATGTTAGCCAGGAGAGTCTGCACGATGATCTGGGTGAGAGAACGGCCAAAGTAGGAGAAGCCGAAGAGGGTCGAGAAGATAGAAGTCAGGAAACTGCTGGCTACCAGCCAGGCTAGGAACATGCTCAGCCCGCGGAAGGTCGACCAGCGACCAGCGCGAGCACGCAGATGGCGAATCGTCGTGCGCAGCTTGCTCGTGATGGGACGGGCAGGAGGCAGAGGCTCTTCGACATCGCCAGCGGGCTTCGGGGCATTAGGGTCGGTATCGATTTGGAGATAGATATCGGGGTTCGGGTCTTCCACAGCCGCCAGGGTCGGAATGATCATTCCGCAGGTGTAGTTAGCCTGGAATCAGATACGATTAGCATTGTCCGGCAGCGCTCTTGTCTCGTCCGGATATCATGGGACCTACAGTGAACACCACAGCAGCGAAGATGGCGCCTGTGATCAGGAATAGAGCCCATCCCCATGCCGGAACCTTGACCTGGATACCATTGTCCGGTCCCTCAGAGTACTGCACTGAGGCAGCCTGGATGCCTCGCCGAGCGAGGTGCGATGTCCAGCCCGTCATTGTCGTTGTTACCACTTCTGTTTTGCAATTGCAATGCGAGACGACAAGAGACAGGTTATGGGGGTATCAAGAAAGTGATAGGAAAGGGAAAATAAATAAACAAATAAAAAAGAGCGAGAGAAAGGTTGATGGATGAAGAGGAGCGGCTCTATTATTAAGTGAGAGTTGAAAGCAGAGCCGCGCGTAGCGTAGCGTAGCGTAGAGTATCCAGGCAGCCAGACGGGTCGGGGGCTGAGCACAACTCGCCGACTCTCCGTTAACGAAGTAGTCTAGTCGACTCTTTTTTGCCATCCAACTATCTATCTTAATGGCTGGCCAGACAGCTCTGGCCCCCAAAGGCGCTGCACGTCGCTTAGAGTAGTCGAACTTAAGGAGCGATGTTCGTCGTTGGATCGAGGCTACAGGGCTTTTCAAGGCTCTGCTGCCTAGGATGTTTATTAGATTACGCTGCATCGCCGACGAGGCTCGGCCCTACCGGAACAGAGAAAACTTCCCTATTTGCCGCGATTATTGTTTCTATACATAGGAATCAGCCGTGGTTAATCACAGGTCATACAAAGTACGCGAGCGATGAAAATGTTTTAATCCATCTACTATTACTCCTCGTGTTCTCAGTATTATTATTATGTGAGATAGTTGCCACTAACCAACTGGTTGGAGCACTGGTATTGATTACAGTTAACTCCAGATCTGAGATGGCCTTCCTTCTAGAATGGAGAATGCAGGATCATCTCAAGTACGATCTACTGCCATTAATGTCCTTGAGGCCCTCGAAATCCTATATACATGGTCATGTATTGATGCATAGCATCATGATGCCATTATTGACGATGGACTATCTGCACCTGGACATGACTCGATGACAGCGCTCTCTCTTCAAAAGGTCCATCTGGGGTAACTACTTAGTTAGATGATGACATCTACAAGCCTGGATCAGACAGCACAGAGCTGCCCGTTCATCCGGAGGGGTCGACAGCTGTGAACAGCGTGAAGCGAGACATTCCTCGTGCGTGGTTGGTCTGCCCCAGAAACGATCAGCGGATGAACCCCAGAATAAACGATTCCTTTTCAGTTCATTCCTTTCCCTTCGACCTTCTTGGCGCGCTCGCCCGACACGAACCTGTCTTTTCCCCGGCGGAGGTTTCTCCAGAACCGAGCCGAGGTTTATTACTATTGAGTATAACAAGCTAGCAGTCGTCGCTTTCGATCGGCATCCCACTTCGCGGCTCTGTCTTAACTATCTATCAAACCCCCAGGGCCCGCGCCTCCAATCGTTTCTCTCTGTGTTCCTTACCCTTCAGCGTCCTCTGGCATCTGCTCCCTTCCGCGCTGCTTCCTGAGCTTTCCTCTTCCCTTTTCACCTCCACATCCTCGTCACCCCGCAATTATCATGTCTTCAACCGCCCCTACGAACCCTCAGGAGGTCTCTGACGAAGTCAGGGCCACAGAGTCCAAGACCGTCAACCAGACTCTGGCGCAGATTCGCTCCTTCGCCGCGGGGGGCGTGGGAGGTGTCTGCGCCGTCGTGATCGGCCATCCGTTCGATCTGGTCAAGGTGCGGATGCAGACTGCGCAGAAGGGAGTCTACTCGGGTGCTATGGATGTTGTGAGGAAGACTATTGCCCGAGAGGGTCTGGCCAGGGTAGGGATGACGCGTGCAAGTCTTTCGGAGAGCACTTCGTTGACAATGGCATCTTAGGGACTCTATGCCGGAGTTTCCGCGCCCTTGGTTGGTGTCACGCCGATGTGTGAGTATCCTCCCTTCCCTTGTAGCTCTCTAAACACACGTTAGCTAACTGATCTCTTGAAGTCGCGGTTAGCTTCTGGGTAGGTCATGCAGCTGCAGCTCTATCGCTATGAGCGACTATTAACCGCACACAGGGCTATGACTTGGGCAAGACGATCGTCAGCAATATGTCTGAAGTTCCCGTCAAGAACGGCACTCCCCAGTACTCAATTGGCCAGATCTCGGCGGCAGGTTTCTTCTCCGCGATTCCAATGACCCTGATCACGGCACCTTTCGAGCGAGTCAAGGTTCTGCTTCAGATCCAGGGCCAGAACCCACCACCTCCAGGCCAGAAGCCGAAATACTCTGGCGGTGTGGATGTGGTTCGACAGCTATACAAAGAAGGCGGCATTCGCAGTGTCTTCCGTGGAAGCGCAATGACTCTCGCACGTGATGGTCCTGGATCCGCTGCGTACTTCGCCGCCTACGAATACATCAAGCGCAGACTCACTCCCAAGGATGCAGAAGGCAACGTTACCGGTGAACTCTCCCTGCCCGCCGTGTTGACTGCTGGTGGTGCTGCCGGTATTGCCATGTGGATTCCTGTCTTCCCCGTCGACACCATCAAGTCTCAAATGCAGAGTGCGGAGGGCCGGCCGACGATCGGAGGCACTATCCGGTCCATCTACGGTAACGGCGGTTTCAAGGCCTTCTTCCCTGGATTTGGACCAGCTCTTGCTCGAGCGGTGCCCGCGAACGCCGCCACATTGTGAGTTGCCTTTCTGTGATTTTTGTGCTACTCGAAACTAACTATCAACAGCTTGGGAGTCGAAGTAGCGCACAAGCTCATGAACAGATTCTTTGAGTAACGAGCGATTGGAGCACGACTAAAGAAAAAAGTGTAGCGATTTTTTTTTTTTTGGAAGACTCTATTCTGTTGGTTGATTCTATGTCCAGCGTCAGCGTCAGGTTTCTTCTTCTATTCACGGTCTGGACGTCTCCTCCTGTGTCTCCATTTATACCCATCTTGGAGGGCCTTTGACGGATCGGCCACATCTTGTGGATTATACCCGCTGTCAATATGTTAGCGAGCTACGGGTCATTACTTCTTCCAGTATATATTCATTGGTGATTGATTGTCGTATTTCTTTTCGGCCGGTATATTTGCCTTCTAGATCGTCAGACAGGATCCGTGTAAATAGATTTCGTATCCCAGGCGAACTCATAGTATGTACTATATACGTATATACATCTATCACCGAATCAGATCGTTTCTATTAGATCGTCGAATCTGATCTGCCTTGAATGCGTTCCGTAGTTTTCTTGCTATAGTTGAAGGCATAAAATGAACGAAGTACCTATAGGGACTGCAATTCTGGCCGCATTCCTGGTCATAAACTGGATCTGGGCTCCCCGTGAATTTATGTATAATCATATCTTTTCACGCGCGAACAAGCATCTAAATGACACATAGCGATGTGAGACATAACCACAACCCGCCGAGATAGAGATGCCCATCAACGCTGAAGGTATTACAGACGATCTCCTCTGATGCA
The DNA here is from genome assembly GCF_004022145.1 of Paecilomyces variotii. Classification (NCBI taxonomy): domain Eukaryota; kingdom Fungi; phylum Ascomycota; class Eurotiomycetes; order Eurotiales; family Thermoascaceae; genus Paecilomyces; species Paecilomyces variotii. Next base: position 93,095 of record NW_021167162.1, read on the forward strand.
ATAAAGGAAGATATTTTTCCGAGCGATTTCATTTTCATGATGTCTCCTTTCGAGGTATCAGTGTACGTTGACCCATAGATCATACAGCCCCGAAACCGACGTTAGAAAGTGAAGGTAGTTTGCACATCCCATTCGTACTTGACTCTTTTTCTGAATGAACTCTTAGAGTGATTCTTATCGAGTACATAGAAGCATGTCACGGTAAAAGAACCATAATGTTTACCACCATACCCCACACACCATCCACATCATCTAGAGAATAGGTAGTTAAACTTTGACAATGACCTCGGGAGATAACAACCACGACCACAACCACAAACGATATAGTATATATTGGTCTACCTACCTAGTGCTACGGAAGTGGCGTCCCGAGGTCCTTTAGCAAAGTTGACGCCATATTAGTGGCTCCTTCGTGTTCAAACGTGTTTGCGCCCGTGCTTTTATCTCAACCTGCCAAGATAAACGGAGATAAGTGGATGGATTATGCCATGGAATAGAGTCTAGTAACTTGCGCAATGGTTCTAATATACCGCAGGACGACAGTGTGTTAATTTCATATTGTTTTTCAGTGGGTGATAGTTTCGAAACTTCTTTCTTCACGCGGTACATGTATCAGATTCCATCAATTGTAGGTACCTAGGTAATCTTCGACTTTAGTAGGTCACTGAAAGTTACAAATGCAGACGTATAATATCCATATTCTTTCGCTAAAATATTCTGTGAGTTCAATGGAGTGAACTACTCGTCGTGCTATCAACCCAAAGTCGACTTCTACAGGAGTCAGGAAACCACACACAACTCAACTCACGCTTGATACCTACCTACTTCTCCACAGAATCTCATCGGCCCACCTCTCCAGACGAAATAATGGCGAATACGTGATTGTTATTCAGATCGAGACTAAGCAGAGATAACCGCCTGGGAGCTATGCGACAAGGCCGTCGCTGGCATGGGCCTCCATCGGGTCGGATCGAGATTGCGCAATTGGATCTAACGATGAGCATCTGAAACGACATCCAACCCACGTTTCTAGCATCGTTGCATTGGCATGAGGTAGTTCTAGACCTGTTTCTCGAGATGGACTGTGCGAGAGATGCATTTATATCGTGTCTTCCCTCTTCTCTGTGTGTATTTCCGATAGTCAGTCGTCAGCTCGTCTACAACCAGCAATATGGCGCTCCCATTCCCTTCAAAGAATAAATCCGAGGAGAGGAATTCCCACGAGATCGATAGCAGCATCGTCGACTTGGGAAGCTTGAAATTCACCCTCGAAGCTGGTGAAAATTCATCTTTGCCAACCTATCAAGAAGCCAGTGGTGCTCCGGTCGAGGTCAAATCACCTCTGGGCTACTCTGTCGGCCCAATTACAATCATATGTCTGAATCTGAGTAAGATGATCGGGACGGGAGTGTTCTCGACTCCGTCCTCGGTGATGAAAGGTGCTGGTTCGGTCGGGTTGGCTTTCATCTACTGGACCATTGGGTATTTGATGGCTTTCAGTAACCTGGCTGTCTACTTGGAGTTTGCGTCGTACTTCCCAAGTCGATCGGGATCAGAAGTGGTGTACTTTGAACAGTCCTTTCCGCGACCAAAGTATTTCTTCCCGACTGTGTTTGCGATGCAGACGGTTGTGCTGTCATTTAGCAGCAGCAATGCTGTCGGTGAGTGGCTCAGCGCCTTGAATTGGTATAATAAGTAAGGAACATCCTGACAAGACTGAATGCATCAAAACAGTGCTGGCACAATATTTGTACAAACTCGCGGATTCAACTGGTACAGATTGGGAGTATAAGGGGGTCGCCATAGCTTCCTACACTGTAGCTGTTCTCTGTAGGTCTATATCTATCCTAACACATCATACTCCTGCGATTGACCAAACACTTCTAACAAAAGCATACAGGCCTCGCATTCAATACAAAATGGTCTTTGCGCTTCGCAAATGCCATTAGTGTCGTGAAATTCATAACCCTCGTCCTTGTCGGCATCACTGGGCTTGTTGTGCTCGGAGGCAACACGCGCGTGAAGGATCCAACAGCCAACTTCCGAAACGCTTTCTCGGGCAGTTCCAAAGCCAGTCCATACGGTGCTACGAATGCATTGGTGAAAGTCATGTTTTCATATGCTGGCTACGAAAATGCATTCAACGTCGTGAATGAGGTCAAGAATCCAGTCAAGACCTTGCGCTGGAGCGCGCCAGTGTCATTGACGATAACGGCAGTGCTTTACATCCTTGCCAACGTTGCCTATTTCAGTGCTGCAACGACCGATGAGATCCTCAAGTCGGAGAATACCGCGGCGAGTGTATTCTTTCAGAATGTATTCGGTAGCGGAGGGGCTTCGCGAGCGCTGAACTGTCTTATTTGTCTCAGTGCTTTTGGCAATTTGCTGGCTGTCTTGATCGGACAGTCTCGGATGCTGCGTGAGTGTGGAAGGTCAGTCGAATACATACATCCCCATGCGCTAATAGTGGATGCTGACGATACTTATGGGATAGACAAGGCGTTCTCCCCTGGACTAGCTTCTGGACATCAACTCAGCCCTTCGGAACTCCTCTGGGTCCGTACTTTGTAAAATGGGCATTGACAATCATCATGATTATAGCTCCTCCCTTCGGCGATGCCTTCAACTTCGGTTAGCTCCAATATAATCTATTTCTTGATCCCGCATTGCTAACTACTCGACAACTCAGTCGTCGATCTCGCCCTATACCCGACCTCTTTTTTCACCTTCATCCTAGGCATCGGTTTACTCGTCACCCGTTATCGGCGTAAGAAACTCGGGTTTCCACAAGCCAGTTACAGAGCGTGGGACGTTGTAGTCTGGTTCTCGATCATCTCTAACCTTTACATGCTCGTCATGCCATGGTACCCGCCAGACACGGGAGCAGATGGCGGAGACGTCAGTTTCTGGTACGCGACGTATTGCGCCGCGGGTCTTGGAATGTAAGTATAAGTACAATCCCCAGGTCATCACTTCCCCAGATAAACAAAGCCACCTGCTAACATACAGTCCAGCATCGCACTGTGCGGAGTATACTACTACATATGGGTAAAGGTCCTCCCCAAAATCGGAAAATACGAACTTCGACAAACCATCATCGAGCTGGACGGCGGCGGCTCAACGCATAAACTCATCAGAGTACCGCACAGCGAACTATCTCGCTGGGATGCAGAGCATGACGCGACAGGTCGACTGCGCCATCGGACTACTTATGAGGCAAAGTCTGAGGGAACGTATATAACGACTGAGTCGTGATGTGGAAAGTACACTTCTCTTTTCTTCTGTCATTGATTGCATGGGCACGATTCCTGCTTCGGGATTTACGCCTGCTGATATCTGATTCGCCAATTTTGATAGTTAAACGTGTTTCTAGAACAAATGATTCTCAGTACGTATATGAATGACATCTCTGGAATAGTTCGGATTGGTGAACGGGCCAGTAAGTAGGCTTCTAGCGTTGTTTGGTCGATCAGGTTGAATCTTGCAGACTAAGTACTCCACTCTTGCTTGAAACCGGTTTCTCGAAAACAACATGGACCACAGTCCCGCAAGATGATAATCAAGTTATAGTTGTAATAACAAATGATGAGGTATGGTAGCGTAACATAGTCAATGGATATATGTCTGTGACTCAAAGAGTCAATGTTTATTTAGGCCAGCGACAACCACTCCAGCCCCAACATATGAACATCAGCTGTCGTCTCTTTGTTCACCGCCCATGTAAAGGCGATCTGATCAAGTCTGCTATGAGTAATAGATGACTAGTGACGTTATTACCACGATCCCAAGTCTCCATATCAATGCCAACTCTTGATGAATTTAACTATCCACGACGGTGGAGTCAACTGCTCCGGTTTCAACCTACTGGCCAAGTAACCGAATACTACAACAGAAGCCACGAAATGATGACCTTTATATCTTACGTGATACGGCAAGAAGATCAAGGGAGTACAATGCGATATTTTGCCATTACTTCTAACTGCCATGATGACAGCTCCTAAACGAATGTGGTGGAAACGCTACCACGCCGAGTAAAAGGACTGATCATGCCTATGGTATACAATCATAAATCATCCACGCGGAAAGAGACCGCACCGTAGTCCGTCGCCAAGGGATATCAAACCAAGCCAAAACACAAACAGGTATTATAGAATATTAGCGTATGATTGTCGACACATTGCGAGCGACGCAAGCCTTCGGACCGGTAATGAGCCGAGGACAATCTCAAATGGCCACCGATTCGCATTTGCTTTACAGGACGAAAAGAGCGGCAAGACCGACAGCACCGGCCATACCACTACCGAGAGTGGCCATGGGAGCAGCGCCCTGGGAGGTGGAAGATGAACCAGCGCCACCAGCAGCGGTCGAAGCGGCACCGGAAGCACCAGAAGCAGCGGTCGAAGCGACACCAGAAGCACCAGAAGCACCAGTCTTAGCAGCACCTGCAGCACCAGAAGCACCAGACTTGGCAGCGCTGGAAGCACCAGAAGCACCAGACTTGGCAGCGCTGGAAGCAGCAGAGATACCGGTAGAGGCAGCACCAGAGGCACTGGAGGCACCAGTCTTGGCAGCACCGGAGGCATTAGAAGCACCAGAGCCGGAGGCACCAGCGCCACCGTTAGGACCGCCAACAACAGTGTAAAGGGTGGTGCTACCGATGGTAGTCGTCTCAGAAGACTTGCCGCTGGTCACAGTAGAGAGGACGGGCTCAGTGGTGATAGCGCTGGAAGAACCACCAGCTCCCTAATGAACAATTAGCATGACATCTCTTGGCTATTCCACGTTATTAACTTACGGCAGCGCCAGAAGCGGCAGCAGATCCAGTGGTAGCAGCACCAGTAGCAGAAGCGCTCTCAGAGGAGGCACCGGTACCAGCAGCACCAGCACCGGTAGCAGAAGCAGAAGCAGAAGCTTCACCGGAGGAAGCGCTGGAGGAGGCGCTGGAGGAAGCGCTAGAGCTTCCAGAGCCAGAGCTCACTAGGGCCCATGTTAGCTACCCCTTTCTTCCATCCAATAATAAGGTTTGCAGATGGAAGAAACTTACCAACACTGGCACAGTGCTGAGTAGCAAAGGCGACAGCAGCCTGGACATCGTCACCAGGGCAAGCCTGCTGGGTGCAGTCGCGAACACCGTACTTGAAGTCCTGGTTATTGCACAGGCAGTTGCTGTCATTCGCGCTGCAACCCAGAGAAGGAGCAAGGGCCTTCATGTTGTTCAGGCACATCTCCTACAGCAGTATATCAGCATTGAGCCTCCAATTGACGGATCCGCAGGATCATGTTGACCGACATACAGCACATGAAGAAATGGACGTGTCGGCCAGACCCGAGGCAGCGAAGAGGGCAACGGAGAGAATGGTAGCAGTCTTCATGATGACGGTGGGGATGTAGATCCGAAGCTAGACAGTAACAAAGATGAATGGATGAATGGATGATGGTAAGGCTGTAGAGTATAATGAAAAATACCGCGCAGAGCAGAGAAGACAAAGCTGGGTGATCGACTAAGTTAACTGACTGACTTGGGATGGAGAAGAAAAGAAGAGCAAAGCGAGGGGTGTTGGAAGGGTTAAAAAGCTCCTTCTCAACGCCTTCGGGGAATTTCCATCTGCATCACTCCTGCCAGTCCGCGGCTCCACGGCGCTTGCCCGCATCATCATGTCCATTTCCTCGTCTTCACGGTAAGTATCTTCTCTACTCTCTCTCTCTCTTTCTCTTTCTCTTTTTTTCCCGCAGCTGAATCGTCATAGCTTTTCTGATCTGGCCCACTGGCACAGGCACCATGAGGGCCGGTGGCTGATCCAAGCAGCCAGCGGGCGATCCGTTCAGATAGAACTTTGTTTAGTCCAGATACGATCGACAGACAGTCCTGCTGGCTCCAGTCTCCCTGACGTATCTGGACCTTCAGCCTTTGTCTTGTCCAACCGGGCACGGGTCGTCTGCTGTGGATGAGGAGCCACAGTGAGGTTCCCCGAAGACCTTGCTAGCTGGCCGTGTCTAAGTACTACTATCAAACTTACCTTCTGCCAGATCAAGCGGGTCTTGCCCACCGGACAATCTGGGCTCAGAGCCTCAGACTCTTCATGACTGTCATGACAACAGTACGTCAGTGGAGATGGCCTCACCTTGATTCTTCTGTGTCCATTGTGCGCCACTGTGCGTCGAGAACCCCGAGCAGAACCCTGAGCACAACAAACCTGCGCAGACGCGACAAGCATTCGATTATTGAGCTTGCGCCACACTTGTCCTCCCCTTGGCAGGATCGAAAAGTGACCTGTATCGCAACTAGCACCCGTGGCCGACCACGGTTGCATCGTCCCAGACGCGGGATGCGAGATCAAGACCAAGATTTGCTCACATTTGGAAGCAGCCGATGGATGAGCGCATTCGGTGCGTGTGGCGTCACTATGTGGAGATTCTGGATAGCCCATGTGGCTCGACTTGCTCGACGAGTCGACGTCAAGCTCGATGAAATTGCGATGCGGGTTACTGTTGGCTTGCCTCAGCCACAGGACAAATATTAGCATTGTGGAGATCAAGTTCGTACCATACGATTACGGACTCATAGCGTCCCCGGAATATCTTAAGGGTCGATCGCTGCTGTTCCGTGGACCGTCCCTAGTTGCTCCCTAAAGATCGGCCCAGGATGATCTAAGTCGGTCAGGCAGTCTAGAGAGTTCATTAGGCATGAAATAAATAAGCCATTCGAGATCATTTATACGGGGTTGCCGGCCATCCCGATCACTAGAAAATCCTCCGCAAAGATCCCCGGATAACAAGGTGCTGCAAGAAGCGGACTCATTCCTGGCATACAGAGCATCCACGTAGCGTCGGTTAACCGCACGCGAAGCGTTTGGTCTCAGCGAAACCTCTCCTTTGTTTTTATTTATTATTTTTTTTTTCTCATCCTACTGCTTTTAGTGTGGCTATAGCTTGCTGTCGGCTCAGAATCTTTTCTGAAGTTTTGTCGCGAACGAGCTCTACTATGGTAGAGTATGATCAGCGGTCAAACTTTTTTTCCCCTGATCCGAAGTTCGATCTCTTGCGCTTTTCTTTTCTTCGGCTACGGCAACACCACGAACACGATCAGTCTCGGTCGTGGCTGGTGTGGCGGTGCTCACTGCGTCTTAAAGCTGATCTCCCTTTCCTCTGCCTCTTTGGGCATCCGCATCCCGATACTAGTTCGAGAGTATGGGGAAAAGAGTTCAGTTGGGTTAGGCCTAAAGGAGACTGCCGGACACTACTTGGCACTATCTCCGGTGTTCGTGTCTGTGCGGTTGTCCTTGAAGTGAAACTTACGACGATGACAGATTCATCTCACATGAGCTTCTAGAGTATGGTAATCTCTGAAGGATCCACTCCGCAGACTTAGCCATTATTGCTCAGCAGTTACAAAATTTTCTTCTAGTAAATCCATTCCCACAGGTCTCTATGGGCAATTCCCGCTGCAGTTTACTACGCCTAACTTGATTGTTCAGTACTTCGAATGACTGAGGCATGGCAACTATTCTTGATCAGATACTTCATGGGCGAACGGTACACAGAACAGAGAATCAAGGGTCCTGCCAATGTTTTCTTGAAATGAGCTTCTTCACAAATGGGCGACGGCATGTCAACCATTGGTCGGTTTAGCCTTTCCCGAATGTGATATATTGGTGGTGAACCAGTGGACCGTCGCGTGGTCCATCCAACCTACAATAATGAATTCTTATCGACGACTGGGGATCATTGTTCCGTTCACGAAATAAGCTACGGGCCGAGATATGTGTGAGCTCATGGTGTTACCCCTGAATCATCCTTCCAACTGTTGCGAAGTCAAAGAGACCCGGGAATTCTCGCCTGAAGATTTGATATTATGTATTATGGTCCTCCTGCCGGCCGGTGCTGACTTCCATAGTCCATACAATGGCCTTGAGATCCCGAACATCTGGGACAGTCTGACGAGCGGACGCGCTTCTTAGTTTCTCCCAAATTTTCTTACAGAACATTGGTGCTTTGCTGATCACAATCACGCATGAACATTTTATTTGGCGGGTCATTGGTGGATCGAACTTTTTCATATTTCTATTGGCCTTGAGGCTTCTAGATAGATTCGATGTTTTCCAAGAGTATTGTCCCCAAAGAAGACACCGTTCTCCAAATATTTTCCCGCGCAGATGAGGTAGTGAAGCCGGTGTGGAAACTATGCAGTCGTGCCGCGTGGACCCGTTGTCGCTAGGAATCGGCCAGCTTACAACATAATAACCGATCTCGTGTCTCGGTTAGAAGGCCTATCTAGAAGTTTTTCTCGGCAATGTCGGTTCGGAGTGGCATCTCTAGACTATATTTTTGAGTAATGCTCCCTGCTATTGACCTTCAACTTATCGAAATAATACTACCTCCCGATCGCGATGTAGTATACCATTCTGGCTGAGACAGAAGTCAAGATGTACTTCTCTCCCACCTTCGGAGAGTAATCGTACGCGCATACTGGCAGACACAGTTGTGATGCTGAGCTGAATGGAAGGTTGTCAGAACCTGATTGATTTCGCACTATTTTTTGGCACTATGGACAGTGAGATCTTTACCAGTGAGTCGATGTTAGTCTTTGATTTCCTGCTGTCTTCTGTAACCGAACTTGCTTGTTCCTGCTTCTCAACAGATGATCCATATGGTGCCAGTTTGTTGTTTGATTGATACAGGAATGACCATCAACACTTCTCCAAGTATCCTGTGATGACCTAGGTGAAGATGATACCACCATCCACGACCATGGTCTGTCCGGTCACATAGTCTGAATCTTTACTGGCAAGGTAACCTCCTACGAGACCGGACACGTCCTCGGGCGTGCCTGTCCTGCCTAATGAAATCAGATTCTCCGTCTGCTTAAAAGTGGCCCCTTTCGGTTTTCCAGTCAGCTGTCCCATCGCATCGTCGATTTGCTCCCACATTGCCGTTCCAATAACGCCGGGCGCGTAAGCGTTCACAGTGATCTTGTGCGGTGCCATTTCCATGGCCATCGCCTGCGTCAGACCTCGAACCGCCCACTTGCTGGCTGAATAGATTCCCAGAGTGGCCCAGGCTTTGCATGCCACAACCGAGGCCGCACCCACGATCTTGTACACATTTACGCCAGCGGCTGACTGGGGATCTCCCTGCGCAATCATCTGCTTGGCAGCGAGTTTGTAACAAATGAATAATCCTTTGACATTGACATTGAACACCTCGTCCACGTCCTCCTCGGTGACATTGAGCAGCGGTTTGATCTGCGCGACCCCAGCATTAGCAACCATCAGTGTCAATGGCCCCAGCTGGGCAACCGTCTCCTTGATCATGGCCTCAACCTCTGCCGAGGAAGTGACATTGGCCGCGATACCAATTGCGCGCGGACGGGCTGGGGCATCTGGCGAGGTGTGTTTGGAATTGATCTCAGCGACGAGCGCATCGATTTCGGCTGTGGACGAAGCAACATCGCTTATACAGACAGAGTAACCCGCCTCGATGAGGCGAAGGACGATAGCCTTGCCACTGGGAGTGTCGTCAGCAAGATACATTGAACTTTGGTCCTAGTTTCAGATCTGGATTCAACAAAGACTGTGCAGAGATGCAGCAGCGATCGTCTCAGCCAAGCAATATTGGTGCCACAGTTCCTATAATCAAAAAGCGATGTACTCACATCCCGCGAGCAGCGCCCGTTACAATGGCAGTTAGGCGAGGAATAGATGCCGGGCTTGCCATTATTTATTTAGATACCGTTCAGGAGTCGGGGTTCTGATATCGAGAGCTAGTTGGTATCCCGAACAATCTCGATCAGTAAATTATGCAGTTCGACTATAGCATACATATCATGTGGAGCCAGTAAAGAATCACTCTTCATGGTACTCAACCAAAGTGAGTGGCATTGCGAAATATAAAGTCTACAAAGCATCGTTCTCGGAGAAGTCCCCTCAAAAACTGGCCGTGTGATCTCCGCAACATGCCTATCCTCGGGTCCGTGGGCTTCCTTGCTCAATGCTGATGCGATACCTAATTGGTCAGTAACTGGGCTAAGTGGCTATAGTTACAGGCATTTCGGGAAATCTGAATGCGAACGGAGGAACAACCACTTGTTCTAGATCCATAGCTTGTATTGCCCGCATGACATGGATATGCCATCTAGTCTACCCCGCATCTTCTCTTGACCTTTCTGATGTTTTCGGCACAGCAACCGATAGTCCCGCGCGGGGTGGTTATCTAACTTCTGCGAGGTTTTTCATCTGGCACGATCGGTCTGGTCTGTTCACGGATGTTTCCGCGTAGTTAGCCGTGTTGATGAAAGTGGTAAAGGAACAGGATAACGATTGATCATTCAGATGGATAAGACAGTAATGACTGGAAAATTCATTATATGACATATTTCAACGGCAGACAGTGACAACTAACAGAAATCCAACCTGGAGCATTGATGTTGCCCCGTATATGGTGTTATACATCTCCTAGGGCATCAATATTCGACAAACCTGACAATAATCATTCAGATCAAGCAAAAGGACACTGCCCTCTTCTCTCTCTAGCAAGGACACTCTTGATCTCAACCATCTTTGCATCCCCTTTGCCTTCAAAATATCTCGGGCCGACTTCTGATGTCCTATAACCTCGTGGATAGTACCGATCGCCATCATCTCCTGGAAGAGGCAATCCCATAACCCTCCTCACCCATGCCGCAGGACCCCATCGATTCCATATAGTTGGCTTCACGTAATAAGGGACAATATCCCAGTATTGGAAGAAGTTCCGACCATTTTCATCGGGATTCTCAGTGAACACGTCGTAACGAAGAAAGTACGGTCGTGGGGGAGATAAATAACGAATGAAGTATTTTCGAGCGAGGAGTGATACGGAAAAGATCTTGCTTAGAAACCGAGGTGGAGGATCGTACCTGAGCACGTTGAGTATATCTTTCTTAGCATAAACTGGCAGAGAGAAGAATGACCACATACATCATAGCCCCTCTCAATCTCTCATCCATCATGAAGGAGACGAAGTAGATCCCGAGAGGTTTTAGGAAATCCGGTAAGACATAAACAAGAATATCTGTCGTCCTATCCGCAACGTCCTTATTGGCTTGATGGGGCTTCATCTTCTCACGCTCATATTCATGGCTCCACGCCTTAATCTCCTCAAGCCAATGCAAACCATCTCGGAATCCAGACCGTTTCGTCCCAGAAGGAAGAGAATCATAGCCGATTCCAAGCGCATCGCCTAGACTTTTCCAGTACGTGCCAATAGCGCATCTTTCTAGATCGGTTAGATCGCGCCACTCGTAAGTTTCAACGAACCTGATCGGCTCGAGAGCGAAGAGACTTAATGTGTAGAGCATGTCATCGTCTAGGATCCGCCCGGTCGAGCGATATCCTGTGTGGAGATAGTTTGTTCGTGCGATGGCAGCGTGAGCACGCTCAGAAGATGGCTCAAAGGCAACGAATTCCCCGATTAGGAGACTGGTGTCGGCGTATCGTTTGAATGCAGTAGCGGTATCGGATAGTTGCATCGTCTTCACCAGAAGGGATGATATGGAAGGAATACCATACGTCTATACGATGATATATCTTAGCTCAGGCCAATGTTAATGGTTGAGAGGATGATAGCTTGCTTACCCGAAAGAGCGCGAAATGAAGAGACTTAAGCGCCATGAAAGGGAACTCGAGCTGAAAGATAAGTTTTTGAATCTCCCATGCCTCGCGATCAGTCATTTTGTAAAATGTGCCGCGTCGGAGGTGCGAATATTTCTTCTGCAGATACTGCAATCTACGGTAGCGAAGGCTCGCCACAAGCCCAATGTATACAGCCGTGCATAACAGGATGTAAACCATAGAGTTGCTAGAATCGAACACCTTCAACTGCAGAACATAAGCGGAGATTCGATCCAGGTTAATGATTCGAGACATTTTGGTCACTCTTAGATAATGTTTTGAGAAAATAGTTATGTATTGTTCGAATATGTAAGCGAGCAAGGATATAGATACTATTCGCTCCTAATACCGCAACCCGGTGTCCTACGCATCACGGATAGACTCGTACTTTATAGATTCTTGCTGATATTATAATTTATGAGTATTATGCTGTGTAATTGCTTTGCCAAACCATCAGACTATCCGGAAAGACCAACAAGCTGGGTGAATATGCGGGGATCTTGTATAGATAGCGCCGACGGACCGAGGAAGGGGTCTGCGACTGAACGTCGACCAGGTAAATCATAACACCATCGGATAGGCAGCTGCGATATCCGTTTATCTAGGACCAAGCGGAGGTGAAGAAAGACGTTAGTTTTCGAGACCAAAAGGTTGGAGAGCAGCAATTAAGATCGCGCAGACACTAATTGGCCGAGGCGTCTATTCACATGTTGCCGCGGTGAGGTCGATCGCGAAGATCGAGAAGATCCAACAGACCAGAGGGTTCGGATGGGAAGATACCGTATCGTATGATAGCAGAAGATCAGGGTTGATGTTGAACAAGAAAAAGATGTATGAGTGATGCCCTTTGTGCATAGTTTGGACGTTACCGAGGATGGCTAATCCATGCTTGTTTCCCCGGAATGCGGAGTAGTTGACTGTTTGGAGTGCTAAAATGCGCTTAACTATGTATATTCATATCACGAAATAACATAGGCCCTGTTCTGTCTTCATGTAAAAGTGGCATCCCATAATCCCGATACTTCCTGCGTGATACTGGTTTCATTTCGTACACGTGGTTTAGGCCGTCTATCCAAGGTCCAGCAAGAGTTATATACGTTCTTATTACAGAATCTCTTTTGTTTATATATATGAGGGTAGCTGTGTATTATTTGAGATCCCAGCCTGGTCTCATTCTCCTCGTCCAACATTTTTCTTGGAGCGCCTTAAAATGACGAAATCTCGAGAAATACGCCCTCTGAGATGGATTCGAAGGGCACCAGGGGCATGTCGCAGATGCCGCAAGAGGAAGATCAGATGCGACGCATCGATCCATGGGCAGCCATGCAGCAACTGCCGACTAGATGGTCGAGATGACTGCGAGATTTATGTTAAGAACATCAGACGGTAATCTATGCATACTGCGATAAGCTTCAATCTCAATCTCTGTTAGAGTATTTCCGACTGACCTTGTCTTCATAAGTAGATTTAGACCTTCTGCCCGCTGTCCGTGGCCTCATCCAGAGAGTGCGCAATACCATGATCGTGATGTTCCATCAACAGCATCGGAGAATCCGCTGAGGTGGCACATAAGCTTTCCTCATATATACCAGATGGAGGCTACACGAGCAGAAAAGGATCGGGGAAATGAAGACAACCGTAACATTTTCGGTTTAGAGCCTATGGTGCTATTAAATCCTGATCTTTTCGATTCTGAGGATAGAAACAGAAGTGAGAAAAATATGCCGGACACTCGACACATGGGTATACATGATTTAATTGGAATTGAGGAGAGATCTAACGCTGCTGCTGGTCAAGAACCAAACTCGCCATCGACAATGCGTCATACGCTCAATGGGCAGACCAAGCACCATGATGCAGTCACATCGTCCGTGAACCTTGACTTTTTGGACATCAAACATTTATCACGCTGACAAGATGCGTACATTCCGGCTTTATTATCCATTAGTATCGTGACGAGGCCAGATAAGGCTGATCCGTCTAGTAATAGTAACGTCGTATAGCGTCAGAGATATTTTCCGCATGCGGAACGTTCCCAGCGGACATTGATATCATTTACGGGGACAGTTAATATTGTATAAACGGTATCTCAATGATGGATTGCTTCACACAGGTGGACACTACTTATAAAGTTCCCTGAATTTTCGAGTCGTCTCTAGAAAGTTTGGATCTTTCAGTGGGTAGGCAGCTGTGCCTGCGCCACATTCTGATAGTTTCCCATGCGAGATAGTAGTGTTGTGCGCTTTAGATAGTGCTGGTCGAGATTAGAGTACTTAGTATTCTTTGTCTTCATCATGGATATCTTGTAGAGAGGATATGAGCAAGTAGAGACCTTGACTTCGCCGACCTTTTTCGAAAGGCCGAGATGGACCCCACCACATCCGCCGTGAACGCCGATCCCCAAGATATTTCTGGAGACAAACCAGGTTCATTTTCTAGTTCCCTCGAGGACCGTATAAACACTGCCCTATTTCAACACCACAAAGGAAGAAGACAGTGACAGCGCGGTCGAGTACATTGCCCAGGTGGGAAACATCTTGTCGCAAAAGCCTCTTCACATTGTAACAGTTTGGTCCTTTCCCAATCTCCGCCATCTCCGTTTCCGAATATCAGACATCCCGGCGAGTCTGTATTGAGTCAGGTTATCTAAAGACTTCTATAACTTCCATGAGCTCAATTCCACAACCTCCTGGACGTCTGATCTCTCATTTCGCTAATAGGTGGACACACAATGCAACGCCCTGCTAATCTCACATCAACATATCACCGCTGACACTATATCGAAAAGATCTCGAGAGACTCAAAGTACCGGATGGTCAGAACTATGGGAGACAAACCAGAGCGATCTCTGGGATCGTGGGAAACCATCGCCGGCATTGATTGATTTCATCGAAAGCCGACCAGCGGTCTTGCCTAAACCCGAGAATGGTCGTCGTTTAAAAGCGCTCGTGCCTGTATGCTTTTCATCTCTATTGGGGCTTGTGCGTGATAGACTGGTACTCATTTTCGAATAGGGCTGCGGAAGAGGCTACGACGTAGTCGCGTTGACCCTGCATGGTTTCGATACATACGGTCTTGAAGTGTCGAACAAGGCCGTCGAGACGGCTAGAGAATATGCAAAATCAGAACTAGCTAAGCCTATCCAGCACAACTACGGCGAAAGGTCCAGCGAGTGGCCCTTGGAACACGCAGGAAAAGCAGAATTCGTCCAGGGCGACTTCTTCCAGAGGGATTGGGAAGCTGCTTGTGCTTCGGATGGCGTCAGGGGGTTTGATTTAATCTACGACTATACTGTAAGCATCCACTGATTATGCTGTAGCCATCCAGGCTTAGAGTTGACTTCTTTGGCTTGAGTTTCTCTGTGCGCTTCTACCTGAAATGCGAAAAGACTGGGCCCGTCGCATGCGCGAGCTTCTCGCACCTGGTGGTATTCTAGTCTGTCTGGAGTTCCCACTATATAAGGATCTCAAAGCTCAAGGGCCACCGTGGGGTCTGAGGGGTGTGTACTGGGATCTCCTCGCAGTGGGGAATGATGGCATCCTGAATGAACCCAGCGAAGAAACAGATGGTGCTCAAGGACCATTTGAGCGAGTTCTATACTTTAAACCAGCTCGGTCATACGACAGTGGAAGAGGGACTGATATGGTGAGTGTCTGGCGTGCGAGGGCTCAGCAGATCTGAAGCTGTGATCAAAAACATGCAGTGTATACAGAGTATGCATCTTCAATCTAGAAAAGAAAGCCCAGATCAGACAAAAAGCCTACTTCACGACAAGCACGCATGGAAATTAATTAAACCAGCATGGCGCTTTGGCCCCAACTAACCTAAGTAGCGTGGGACAAAAGATGCGACGAGGTGAGGGGGTAAAAACGCCCCTAAGGTCTATATTTTGGGCTGCTTAGCGGGGGCAGATTTTAAAGTAGGATTTAGTGGTCCCTATAAGACCTGCAAATTCCTTCGGGTTAATTGATTGTAGGCGAGTTAGTAAGTTAGCGCCTTATCTCTGCTAGAGAGGGATTGGACCCCAGGGATTAGGGGCCGAACACTCACTGCGCTGAGCGTTAGAACACAAAACTAAGTGTTCGGGGATTGAACCTGCCGTGATACTAGTCAAATTCTCCATGGGAGGATCATAGATTTCTAATGCTAGCGGTGCGCATGTCCATTATCAGCCGCAAACGCCTCTATACTAATTTAGTGCTTACAACATTACCGTGTTTAGTCATCTGCCGACCGTTTCTACCTGCCGACTGTTTTTTACTATAGGACGCCGAATTATTAAATCTACTAGATTTCAACGATAACATATTCAAATTAATTAATATTTAGAGGGTTTAATCTAGGCAATTAATAAATTATATTAGACTAGTTTTTAGGATCCCTAAATCGCTCGGGCAGTTATATCTACTATCCTCAACTAGTTACTGCTAAGGGGCCTATTTTAGCTTTAATCATCTATTTAATAATATTTTCTTCCAATATCTATTATTTTATAGGTTTAGATCTCTTCTTTAAGCTCTAATTAGCCTATTTTAATTCCTTTTAAAGCTAAATAACTGCCTATTTTACTATTTTTTTTTCTTCTTTAAAGTATTATTTTTCTTCCTATATTTATAGGCGAGCTAAATAGTCTGCTTTTTAGATTTTATACTTTTCTTAAATAATATATTATTTCTCTTTTTACTGCCGCTGCTATTAAAATTAAAACTCTTATTTTTAGTATTATAATTATTATTTAGCTTTCTCCTTATCTGCTAAAATCTACTATACCTCTTAAACCTTAATTAGATTAAAGAAAATAATATTATTATTTTTTAGTTGGCAGAGAAAAAGCTATAAAATTCTAGCAGGCTATTATTTTACCTGCTTATTAAGAATAATATATTATAGACTAATATTTTATTACTAGAGGAGTATATTTTTAATATATAAGTTTATTATAGTATTTATAAGCTTTAATACCTTCTTATTATATATATTATTTAAAACTTCTTATAGAAGCTTTTTAATCTTTTATTAGTTACTTATAGATAATATTAACTAACTTAATTCGCTTAAAAAAGGCCTTTCTTTAAGTTTTTTTTTAAAATACTTAAGAATAACCTATAAATTAAATAGGTATAGACTAGTTACTGCCTATCTATTATTAATATTTTTTACTATAAAAGTAGTGTCTCAGCTAAGAAAAAAGAGATTAAAGAAATCCCTCTTTTTAAAATAGCTAAATCTTAGGTATTTATTTAGCTAAATATCTAAATAAGTATTATAGGCTTTAGCTAATAGGCTAAATAGAGAAATATTAAGCAATTATAATATATATATAGAATAAGGCAGAAATAATAATAATAGAATTCTATTATAATCGCAATAATTAATAAAGTATTTTATAATATAAGAATTATAGCTATTAAAGATTAATAGTATTATAGGAAGATATATTAAGACTTAGTATAAAGTCTTTAAGCGAGTAGGTATTAAGAAAGAAGAGAAGAGTATTTAGCTTCGGAGCTTAAAATAGAGCTAGAGAAGAAGCTTTAGCTATAGATTAATATAGTAAACTAATAATAATCTAATATTAAACTAATACTAAATAATAATAGAAAGAAAAAGCTAATTATTTTATTCTAAATAACTAAAAGGTATTATCTCTTTTTTTTTACTTTATTTATAGACTTTTTAAAGACTTTAAATAAAAATATATAATCTCTTAACTAATTATATTCTTTATACTAATTCTCCTTATTATATAGCCTCCCTTCCTTTAAGAGTAAATGCCCTTATTTATCTTCTTTAATTATTATAATTTATACTATTTTTTCTTTCTAATATTATAAATTATTTTTAAAGTAAAAATACTCTAATTTTTAGTATTATATATATCTTAAAATCCTTAATTTATAAAGCTAAGTTCCTTTCTTTTATAAATAATCTTAAATTAATAATATATCTTACTTTAATATAAAATATAGCTTTATTTTAACTTTTAAATAATCTTAGTTCAGCTAATTAAATATTATTCTGCTTATAGTTATAACTTTATTTACTTAAATATTAAAAGGCCTAAATCCTCTTTAATTAAATCTTATCTTATCTTACTCCCTATAATTAAAATAATAAATATTATTAAAATTTATTTTTTAATTCTTTAATACTAGCTAATATAAATTATTAATAAAGATTACTTCTCCCTGCCTAAGTATAATATTTCTTAAACCTATAATTTCCTCAGACTTATCTCTAATAATTAGTCTAATTTTTAGAATTATAAAACTTTAATTTATTCCTCTCTTAGGAATAATAATCTCTATATTTAATATTCTTAGCTTATATCCCCTAAGATATTAAACCTATAGCCTATATTTATTATAACTATATAATGCTAATTAGATTAAATAGATTTAAATATCTTATATAATAACTTTCTAGAGAATACTTTTAAATAAGTTTTTAAACCTTATTATTCTTTTATCCTTCTTCTTATAATAAAGGGCTATTTTTACTTCTATAATAATATATTATAATATCCCTTTTATTAATTTCCTTTTAAAGGATATAATTTAAAAAACCCTATTTATTTTTTAATAGTTAAAATCCTCCCTTATTATAATACTTAATTAGATATATTAGTCCTATATCTTATTTAAGGTAAAGTCTTCTTTACTTAAATTAAAATATTTTTTATCCTTATATTTAAATTTAAGATATTCTTTAGCCTTATATAAATTATCTCAGACTTTATAATATAAATTACTTAGTATATTACTAGAAATATCTATATTAATTAACCTAAGATCTTTAAACAGTTAAACTATCTCTAATATTAGAGATTTCTTAAAAAAAAAGTCTTTAAATAAGAATTTTTTAACTTCTATATTATTTTTATCTTCTATATTTTTAAGACTTCCTAAAATAGGACTCTTTATTCTTTCTTTAACTTAGCTATTATTAAGTATATTTAATATCTACTTAGCCTCTATATTATCTTTAAATTATATAATTCTAATATTTTATATATCTTTTAAATGCCTAATTTTTTTTTTAATAAAGGGGTCTTCTAGGTTTATTATAGAAAAGGAGGGCTTTATATTAATTTTTAAGGCTTTACTAAAAGATTCTATTACCTATTTATCTCTAGAAATTTTATTTATAGACTATTTAGTTTCTTTAAATAAATTTTTATAAAGATAGATTATTATTTTAAATAATTCTTTCTTCTACTACTTTATTATTACTAGCTTTATATTTTTTATTATTTTTAATACTCTTCTAGCTTCTTTTATAAATATATTCTCCCTTATATTAATTATATTAGCTAATAATTATATATAAGGCTTATAGATTAAGTTAATCTTCCTAGAATTAATCTATTATAAGACTTCTCTAATCTCCTTAATGCTTATATTTAGTCTATTTAGCTAAAACTATACTTTAATTTCCCCCTTATCCAGGCAGTAATAATCCTCAAGGTTAATATTAAGTTTTTATCCTTATTAAAACTATTTCTAGTAGTCTATACTAGTATTCTAAAATTCAAGGTTATTATTATTATCTATTGTTGTAGGAAGATATATTAAGACTTAGCATAGAGTCTTTAAGCGAGTAAGTATTAAGAAGGAAAAGAAGGGTATTTAGCTTCAGAGCTTAGAGTAAAGCTAAAGAAGAAGCTTTAACTATAGACTAATATAATAAATTAATAATAATCTAATACTAAACTAATATTAAACAATAATAAAAAAGAAAAGCTAATTATTTTATTCTAAATAATTAAAAAATATTATCTCCTTTCTCCTATTTTATTTATAGACTTTTTAAAGATTTTAAGCAAAAATATATAACCTCTTAACTAATTATATTTTTTATACTAATTCTCCCTACTATATAATCTCTCCTCTTCTAAAAGTAAATACCCTTATTTACCTTTCTTAATTATCGCAGTCTATACTATTTTCTCCTTTTAATATTATAAATTATTTCTAAAATAAGAATATTCTAATTTCTAATATTATATATATTTTAAAACCCCTAATTTATAAAGCTAAGTTCCTTTTCTCTGCAGATAATCTTAAATTAATAATATATCTTATTTTAATATAAAGTATAGCTCTGCTTTAACTTCTAAATAATTTTAATTTAATTAATTAAGTATTACTCTGCTTATAATTATAACTTTATTTATTTAAATATTAAAAGGCCTAGATTCTCTTTAATTAGATTTTATCTTATTTTGCTCCCTATAATTAAAATAGCAAATATTATTAAAATTTATTCCCTAATTTTCTAATATTAGCTAATATAGATTGCTAATAAAGATTATTTCTCCCCGCCTAAATATAATATCTCTTAAACCTATAATTTCCTTAGACTTATTTTTAGTAATTAATTTAGTTCTTAGGGTTATAAAGCTCTAGTTTATTCCTCTCTTAAGAATAACAGTCTCTATATTTAATACTTTTAGCTTATATCTCTTAAGATATTAAATCTATAGCCTATATTTATTATAATTATATAGCGCTAATTAGATTAAATAAATCTAAATATCTTATATAATAACCTTCTAAAGAATACTCTTAGATAAGTTTTTAAACCTTATTATTCCTTTACCCTCTTTTTTATAATAAAAGGCTGCTTTTACTTCTATAATAATATATTATAATATCTTTTTTATTAGTTTCCTTTTAAAGAGTATAATCTAGAAAATCTTATTTGCTTTCTAATAATTAAAGTTCTCTCTTATTATAATATCTAACTAGATATATTAGTCTTATATCTTATTTAGGGTAAAGTCTTTTTTACTTAGATTAAAATATTTTTTATCCTTATATTTAGATTTAGGATACTCTTTAGCCCTATATAGATTATTTTAGACTTTATAATATAAGCTGCTTAGTATATTATTAAAAATATCTATATTAATTAACTTAAGATCTCTAAATAGTTAAACTATCCCTAATACTAAAGATTTCTTAGGGAAAAGATTTTTAGATAAAGATTTTTTAACTTTTATATTATTTTTATCTTTTATATTTTTAGGATTTCTTAAAATAAAACTCTTTATTCTTTCTTTAACCTAGCTATTACTAAATATATCTAATATCTGCTTAGCCTCTATATTATTTTTAAATTATATAGTTCTAATATTCTATATATTTTTTAAATACTTAATTTCTTTTTTAATAAAGGGATCTTCTAGATTTATTGTAGAAAAGGAGAGCTTTATATTAATTCTTAAGGCTCTGCTAGAAGATTCTATTACTTATTTATTTTTAAAAATTTTATTTATAAATTATTTAGTTTTTTTAAGCAAACTTCTATAAAAATAAATTATTATTTTAAATAATCTTTTCTTCTGCTATTTTACTATTGCTAACTTTATATTTCTTATTATTTTTAATACTCTTCTAGCTTCTTTTATAGATATATTCTCCCTTATACTAATTATATTGGCTAATAATTATATATAAGGCTTATAGATTAAGTTAATCTTCTTAAAATTAACCTACTATAAGACTTCTCTAATCTTTTTAATACTTATATTTAATCTATTTAGCTAAGACTATATTTTAATTTCTCCCTTATCTAGGCAGCAATAATCCTTAAGGTTAATATTAAATCTTTATCCTTATTAAAACTATTTCTAATAATCTATACTAGTATTTTAAGATTTAAAATTATTATTACTATTTATAAGTATTTTTAACTTTTTTTTAAAAATATTATCTTCTATACTTCTTAATCCTATTATACTTTATACTTTTTTAATATAAATTTAATATATAATAGTAGGTTTAATCCTTTCTTTTCTTAAAAATTCTAATATTTTTTTATTTTTTAAATTATTAATAGCCTTTTTTATTAATATAAATATATTAACTTTATATTTATATCCTTTTTTTAGCTATTTCCCCTTATCTTAAGTTTTAAGCTTTTTTTTCTCTTTTAGCTTTTTAGGACTCTTAATTCTTTTTTTCCTTTTTTCTCCTCCTTTATATTTTTCTTTCTTTTATCTAATATTAGATTTATTAATAAGCTTTTACCTAAATCTTTTATTTAATATTTTTTTTTTCTCCTATAATCTCCTTTAAAAGATTATTCTCCTTTATTTTTATTTTAATCTCTTATAGTTCTTTATTAATAGGCTTTTAAAAAATTAGTCTTTTTCTATTAAAGGCTTTTTTTAAGATATTTTTTACCTTTCTAATATTAATTAATTAAAGGCTTTTTTTAATTAATATTTCTTATCTCTTAATATTATAAAGTCTATTAACCTATACTTTTATTAAATATATAGCTATTATTTTCTAGTCTCTAATATTAGAAATTAATCCTCTTATAGCTATTAAGATTTAATATAACTTTCTAATAATTAATAAGACTTAGTCTATAATCTCTTAGCCCTATTTCTTTATAGCTTTATAGTAACTTTTATCAGCATATTTATAATTCTTTTTTACTTATATTTTTAATTCTTTTAGCTTATTAATAGCTAATATTTTTTTCTTTTTTATTTTTTTTAATAGCTCCTATTAGTTTAAGAAATTATAAAAATTATTAGCTATTTTATTATATCTGCTTTAAAAATTTAAAATAATTACTGCTATATTACTTATAAACTAAAATTTTTTTTTTTATTATTAGCCTTACTTATTATCTTTTTTATAAACTTATAAATTTTGCTAACTGTAGTATATATATATATTTTAAGTTAAAGAGCTTTATTCTAATAGATAATATTTTATATTTCTAATATATTTTTTTCTATTTTTAATATATATCTTTATAAAATAATTCTTTAAAATAGTTTCTAAATAAAAAGATATATTTAAAAGATAAGATAGGGTTAAGTTTAGTTTAATTTAGTCTCCAATTATTTTTATTATAGTATTATATAATATAAAAAGTAAGATTTTTATAATAAGGTAAAAATTTTTTATTTATTGCTTATATTCTTTATCTAATATTTTTTATTTTTAGCTTTATTTATAGACTTTTTTAAGGTATTTAAGCTAATATTATATATTTTTTAATTATCTCTTTTTTTTTTCTTTCTTAATTATCTTTAGGTATCTTTAAATTCTTCTCTTCCTTAAAAAAAGACGCCCTTATTTTAAGTTTACTCTCCTTCTCTTCTTATTATAATATTTTTATTTAATATTAAACTTATTTTATTATTAATTTTTTATTTCTCTTCTTTTAAGCTAATATTTTTAGAAGGAGGGTATTAAGACTATAACTATATATTTTAATCTAGATAATATCTAGTCTATATTATTATTATTATTATTTAGTTACTAATTTTCTTACTTAGATATTATATTATTATTTATAATTAATATTTTATTTTAATCCTCTTATAAATAATAGCCTTTTAAATAATTTTTATAAATTAGGTCTTTAAAAAATATATTATCTAACTCTTTAAGCTTATAGAATTTTTTTAAGGACTTTTTTAATCTTATATAATCTAAGCTAATAGTATACTAGTTTTTAAAATAAA